>NW_024542124.1:0-218160 GCF_016758785.1 Suillus bovinus | reverse complement strand
GTCAGAGAAACACCGAAAACCACACTATCCTTTCGAGAACCACACATCTTCACAACTAAATGTCGATATCATAGACCAATATATAATCAGCGAGCAGAACGCTGGGCGTTACTCTCGCGCATACTCAATCTCGGAACTAGAATCCTTAATCGGCCCTTTTCGCACGTCCCCACTTGGCCTCGTACCGAAGCCTCATTCCACGAAATTCAGACTCGTTCAAGACATGTCATACCCACGCGACAATCCTGAAAGCCCCTCTGTCAATGCAGGCATAGACCCAGACGCATTCCCAACAGAATGGGGCACATTCGACAGTGTAGTGGAGTTGATTCTCTCGCTACCAGATGGGTGTGTCGCAGCGACATTCGACATCGCATCAGCGTACCGAATTATACCGGTCCACCCCAGCCAACAGTGGGCCCTGTGCATTCTATGGCGCGGTCGGGTTTACGTCGATCGAGCCCTCATGTTTGGCTTAAGCTCAAGCGCAGGAGTCTTCGGCTCAGTAGCAGACATGCTAGTGGCCATATACGAGAAAGCTGGTTTCGGCCCAATTCGAAAATGGGTAGACGACTTCTTCGTCATCCGCCTCCCGCACCAGAAGTGGACAGAAGAAGAATTCATCGAGCTGTCAGCCGCCTTCGGAGTACCATGGAGCTTAGAGAAACTGCGGGCCTTCGCAATTATCCAACGTTACATTGGCTTCGACTGGGACTTATCACGAAGAGTAGTCTCACTCCCGGAAGAGAAAATGGAAAAAATCCTATCATTGTTACAATCGTGGCTAGCAAAGGGCACGCGTTTCACAGCAAACGAAGCAGCAAGCCTGCACGGCAAGCTAGTCCATGTATCATCGATATTCCCACTGATTCGCCCTTTCCTTCGATCAGTGGCCCTTTTCGCCAACAAATTCAAATCACGACGAGCGCGTCTTCATGTACCGAGCTCGCTTTCTGCCGACTTACACTGGGTAACAGAGATCCTATCAGTATCCCCACGCGAAAGACCTCTACGCACCCAACACCCAATCGACCCCCAGTGGTGGGGCGATGCGAGCACATCTTTCGGAGTAGGCATCGTGATCGGCCAGCATTGGGCAGCATGGAAATGGAAAGAGGGTTTCAAGGTGGGCCCAGGCTGCGAACACGACATTGGCTGGGCCGAAGCTACCGCAGTAGAGCTAGGTTTGAGGTTAGCCCTCCATCTTGGGCTATCCGAACGAGCAGATGTGAAAGGCCAATCCATCCTAGTCCGTTCGGACAATGCTGGAGTAGTCATGGCAATAAACAAAGGCCGCTCACGCAATCAGCCAACAAACATCATCCTCAAGGAAATCTATTTGCTACAGGTAATATCAACGAGCATGGATTTCAAGCTTACTTATCTTGATATAGGCGCACCATGGGATACATCTCAAAGTCGAGCACGTACCTGGTCAAATCAACATCTCAGATCCACTCTCGCGAGGCGACATTCAAACCTTTCTAGGCAATTCTTCTGGCCCATCATTCAAGACCGATTTTCCACTCCCGTCGCATCTCAGCGACAAAATGTCATTTGTTACAGTCTGACCTCCTCGTCAATTGAAACCACACCCCCCACACCCCAGAATTTATTATCCCTTCGAGAATCTCCCCTCCGCCCCCCCTGTGCAGCTGAGGAACGTATTTTTCATTGGCGTGGCATCAACACCCCTCCACCGTCAACGATAGACCACCCAGTCATACAGTTCCTCGCCAACATCTCCAACCAAGCATCGCTACGAGAAACGACTAGCTATGGCTCGGGTTTAAGAAAATTTCACATTTTTTGCGACATATTCTCCATCCCAGAAGCTGACCGTCTGCCAGCATCTTTCGAACTGCTGCACTCATTTGCCCTTTGGGCCGTTTCCGATCCTTCCGCAACAAAACATTTTCTAGAGTCTGCGACAACCGAAACAGTACCCTTTGAGCCAGTTTCCGTATCAGTCGCGAGAAAATACCTCTCTGCAATCCGCGCCTGGCATTTGGCACAAGGATGGCCACCTCCGCTATCACCAGAACACTTCACGCGGATCAACTGGTCACTTCGCGGAATGGAGAACCTGCAAGGAACTCGCTGTAGACCTATCCGACCCCCAATCACACTCCATATGCTAGCTGCCATCAAGGCCACCCTACGAATAGATCAACCATTTGACGCGTGCATATGGGCAATGTCCAGCTGTGCCTTCTTTGGGATGATGCGGTTCGGGGAAGTCGCAGTCAACACTCGCGCAAGTTTCGACAAGTCAAAACACATCACGCGAAAAGATGTTCACCTCGGATTCGATCTGACTGGGAAACCTTATGCCAGACTTGATCTCCCACAAGCCAAGACAGCAAAATCGGGAGAGCCTCAATCCGTTTTCATTGTAGAACAAGGAGATCTCTGCCCAATTCAGGCATTGCGAAACTTAGCAGAAGTAGTCCCAGCGCTACCAGACGACCCATTATTCTCGTGGAGGGACAACAAAGGAGTCATTCGCCCAATGGTCAAGACTCGCGCCATCGAAAGCATCAACAGCATATTAACCGCCTGGAACTGGGGAACAACGTTTGGACATTCATTTAGAATCGGCGGCGCCTCATTCTACCTCGCTAACAAAGTAGACCCAGAAATAGTGCGCATAGCGGGTCGATGGAAATCCCTAGCGTATGAGACTTACATCAGGGCATTCGAGCAAGTCGCAACGCAACACCTCGGCGGCCTGGCAAATATCCACACAAACCATTAATAAGCTAGATCGCTCTGTTGGGTTGGCCGCTGAGATCAGCCGCAGTTGGAGCTCACCAGCAGTGGGTAAGCGGCTCAATCCTTCAGCGTCCAGCCCGAGCTAACACTCGGACTCAGCCCAACCTCACAGGAGCCTTCGCGTCAGATCGTTTTCGTCAGTACAACAGTCGAAGTTGGAATGACAAGGTGCCGATTCGGAGCTTGCCGGAGAGTCAGCACCACGCGTCCAACTGAGCGTGACACTTGGTCTTTCTACCTTCTCGTTACTATTCGAATCGTAGTATCTGCGTATCAGAATATCTATTACTATCCTCTCGTTTACTCGCCCCTCACATTCATAATACCATACCATACGTTAGTTCGTTCCACCCCACCCACCGCTACATCCATTGATTCTTTCGCACCATCAATTCATCTTATTCATCTATCCATCGTTCTTCCGCAAGGCTCCACACAAATCGCTGTTCGTTTGCCCGCCCACCCAGCAGCTCAATCCTTCAGCGTCCAGCCCGAGCTAACACTCGGACTCAGCCCAACCTCACAGGAGCCTTCGCGTCAGATCGTTTTCGTCAGTACAACAGTCGAAGTTGGACGCGCTTGACCGCATTTGGATGCAAAGTGGGCTCAGGTATTTTGCCGCACCACTAACGCATCATTACTGCCGCACCCGCACCAAATCAACACATCTCACTCTTAGTTTCGATAATCACTGTTGACGTGCACAATATAATTGGTTTACCGTCAAACTCATCAATTATGCGCCTCACGGTCATGCCTTTGAGAGTCTGAATCCCGAGAACAAGTTGAGTACTATGCTGCGGCAAGGATGCGGTAGTGGGTGTGGTGGCTTCTTGACGGTCAGTCTTGATATCATTACTGTATGTACTGCATGAGACATTGACATTCAGACTGTCACTAGATCACCCTCCTTGCAACGGCCTGTCTCGCTTATGCGCCCTCTGGCTACTACTGGCACGTAGTACTCATTGCATGAGACACAATGCGGCACGCACCATACTCTATCGCACAGCCACCAATAACAATGTTCTTTCTTTGCAGATGCTAACATATTTTTGCATGAATGCTGTTCAAGTTGTTGGCATGATACTGGTGTGATACCTGGCTTGACCTCCAACTAAGTTGTGATCCGTCCTTGATGGATATAGACGTCGACTTGGAGTGTCTTGGTATACTAGAACAACGAATGTTTGAGCTCTCATTGGCTGCAGGCGCTGCAGGGAATGAACAATGGGTAAAAGATGCCGATGCTCACCAAGACCGATAGAATCCATACGAGGGCCTCCTGAGTACTGGAATCATGGTGACCGAGATCTATATCGTGAGGTGCTGCAAGTGTACTGCATAAGATGGGTGCGTTGGTGTGGGTGCGGTAGTGCGGTAGTGCGGTAGCCTGCCAGCATCACTGCCGCATCACTACCTGCACCCATCAAGTATACTATCACTGTTGTATCAGTGTAATTCTAACTCAAAAACATATACTACAATATTTTTGCAGTCAATAATCATATTCATGGCCTTTATGGACGACATAGACATATTATACAGGGATATAAGACACTATTAAGTAGGGTGCGGCACCGATGCGGCAGGATGCGGTACGATGCGGCAAAATCCCAAGGCCCATGCAAAGTCCTTGAGGAACTCAATTTCAGCCGGTACGATCCTGGAATCTGCCTTTGAAACCCTCCCAGTGACACATCTACCTCCACCCTCCACTAACCTCCTCTGCTCTACTCCACACCTCGTTCCTGCATAAGGTGTCCCAATACACTGGTTCCGCTCCCACTAGTGGTATCGCGATTATCATGAGCACTCCTGCTAGTAATGATGACAGTGGGGCGCGGCCGGTATCACCAACTATTGCTCATATGCCGAGATCACGGTGCGTTATTTTTGGCAATATTTGTAAATCAAAACAGCTGACCTTCTGATAGACGAATCTCTATGAATCGAACTTGAAGTGGAGGTCCTTCTATACAATGTGTGCCGTACACTATTCACCAAATACCATCCCGGATTATGAACTACTGCTATGAACCAGTTTGTATCAAGCTGTGAACATCATCGGCATCACCGCAATGACGAGTTTCAACTGCACAGATTGGGTATATTGTGCGCATCAGATGACTTCTACGCTTACTACTTTGGCATCCTAATTATAGCATCCTAGACCGAAGATCGCGGCAGAGCCTAGCTTGGAGGTGCGCAATACGATAGACAACGACTCAAAAGACGAGGACTCATCATCGAAGAGCAAGGATATTCGACATTCAGGGTTCTCTCGGAGTGATGCGTTGGCAGCTCGGATGGGACTTGATTTATTTGCTTGCTTCATCTAGGTTTCTCGGATTTTTCATGATTGATTATCATTATGCCGACAGCATGTGAAAGAGCTGATTTACTTTGGGCAATCAAGGCAGTAGCACGTATCAGCCTGTGAGTCTTCTTTCGGTCAAACAAGCGCTCGATGGTACTATATCTATTCGCCATCGCCGTACGCCCACCGAGTGTGTCGCTTTCTTACACCCAGTCTACAGCAGCATGACCCTAATATCAAATGATCCCAGTTGGTGGCCGTCCATCAATGCCAGTCGCATTGCCGGTTATTTTGCAGGTTCGTGGAGATCCAGTTTGATCATAGATGGAAATGTTGATGCGTTAATATAATATTGGTCGCGGTTTCACAGTTGCCTCCTGTACTGTGTTGATGTATGATTGGGGTGAGGAATATAGTATTACAAAACCACCGATATCCTTATGAAGGTTCTAGCACTGATATTCGGACAAGAGGTAGGTCGGTTCCATCAGTATCAGAGTGGCTAGCTTGCTAAGAATGGTTTTGTAGGTCGAACTAATCTGGGTGAGTCTCACATCAAAAGAACAATATAAAAATTTAATTATTTCGCAACAGAGGCAACGCTGGTCTTTGATGACTTTTCTGTATCTCTCTGTGCGTAACTCGCATTATAAGCGTAACCGCCAGCTGACTCGAAAATATCCTAGGTCCGCTATGGTGGAATGATTCATGCTGCATACGTTTGGAAGGCTAAAAGAAAATGCTGTCGTACTAATCGATTGTCTCACGATCAGTCTCAACGTACTTAGTATGTCTCCTCACATTCACCATGTTTTTCTTCTTACTGGCGCCATACAGTGAATATTCCGATCTTGGTGACCGATGCAGTGAGCATTCTGTCCTGATATATGCCATTTCCGTTTAGCTAACTGTATCCCCATGTAGGGGTGAGTGAGATTCTTGACTAGCTTTTTGGTTCAAACATAATTACTGCCGCAGTTGTGAGTCTGTTACAAGTACCTGATCACCCGAGGTCAAGCGCTCACTTGGTTTTTTTAGGCCAGATTATATATATTGCACTAAATTGGATAGGTGTGGTCTTGATTGGAATGCTGAGCGGTGAGATGTGCAGTAATACCTCAGTGATACCGACTTAGCTCAAACATTATCCTAGTCATCATCATCGCTCGGTTGCACGCCATGTATCAGCATTCCAGCAAGGTACTGATAGCTCTCCTTATTGCCGTTCTGACTGTTGCTGTTTTCAATATAGTGGTAATCGCAATAACAATGAAGCATTTTTCAGGGGGTAAGTTTACTTATGAATGACAGATTTTCAAAGTGTATCCGGCTCATTGATGATTTCCAGAGGAGCTTGTTCTCTCCAGAACCTATCGGTGCGCTGTTGAATTGGAGGAAAATGTGATCTTTCTTGGTTCCATATCTTGGATACTCGGCATTGCATGGGAGATCCTCACACTGTGTCTTGCCGTCCGGATTGCTGTAAAACACTTCCGTGAACTACAAAGATATTCAGCAGGACGGATTATAAAGGACTGTTTTACGGTATTGTTGAAAACTCACGTGGGTTACTTTGCGAGGTGAGTTCATTACATGAACGTGATCATCTTTTCTTACTGAAGTTCTGCATGTGTTAGCATGCTTCCTGGTGCTTGCATGAAGGTCGGTTACATGTCGCCAATTATCTCAGCGGTATGTCGGTTTATCCCTGATCTCTGCATGTGACCACTTTTCATCATTCCTATAGGACAAATATTCCTCGAAAACTCAGATTTATCTTGGTTTTATTCAAATTTTCACGTCTGCCCAGATGTTTGTGTTGGGACCACGCCTGATCCTCAGTGTTCGAGAATATTATACTGAGCTCATAGCCGATTCAGATGCAGATGCTAGCGTGAATTCAATATCTTTCCGGGAGCGTGTGTATGTATCAACTAGTACTAGCGGTGGTGTGTAGCACGAGAGATATCTGATACTTGTTTTACTCGTGGGGTAGATGATTTTAGAGCTGGCTCACTACAGAAACAATTGCGTGCTGTGATGTAGCACATGATACAAACACAAAGTGTGATAAGTAGTTCTGGGTATCACTGCGAGGGAAACATCTCTTTGGGCATTTAGTTCATTCTTCATCAAGAGCTGAGGGAGACATAAGTGAGGGTCGTAGTATGAGGCACACAGAAGACTTGCCAGGAACCCAAGCACGGAAGATGGCCTTCGTGGGTTCATCACTCATGTCCATCATGTATCGATACGCTTCGAGGGTAGCTCCAACTTTACCTGCCCGAACGAGTGCATGACAACGTTGTTGGTTTGCGGTTTGCCACAAGGATTTGAGGTCCCAGCCGAAAAGCTGCACAAGCAGGCAGTTGAGCATGAATCAGATTGTCACATCATATCAACGTACCACAACAAAGTCCTCGTATATAGAACTGACGTCCAACTTGGAAAAGAAAGCGCCAGCGTTGACTGCGGCAGTAAAGTGGTCAGCAGCATCTCTGTAAAGAGCGCCATCCATGGCAGTGGTCCCAAGCTGGACTCGCATATACGCCTAGTACGCGAAGCGCAGGAATGTCAATGAGTGAGCACACAAACATAGTATTGATGGAATGTATCATACTCACTTCCACGACATGACAAGCGAGAGGATCAGCATTAGGACGAACGGCTAGCTCTTGGACGGGAAGCACAGTCTGTTCACAGGGTTTGGCATTGAACAACACGATGGCCTGAAAAACCATGATGAAATGTAGAGTATGATTCGAAAATCACTCACCTTGATCAAGAAAAGGAAATGAGTTGTCTTTGAATCTGCGTTGGTGAACGTGAACGCGAGGTCAAATGCTGCCATCGCGTCGTGCACCTGCTGCTTTCCGCAGAGTGCGAGGCCCATGGAAATATATCCGATCAAGGAGGGCTCGAGGCTGACCGACTATGTCACCATCCAGGTTAGCCTGTATTAGATGTGGCATGATGGGTCAGCGTATCTTACCATGGTTGCATCCTGAAGCGCGTCGTTCCAGGCCAACTGTCTCGCCATGACGAATGAACGATTTGCATAGGAATCAGAGTGTAAGGGATCGGCATCGATTTGTTCTGTGAACAACTGTATAGCAGCAGGCAGGTCCCCAGTTATACATGCATTGCGAGCTGCTGCGTTTATAACGAGGATCTGCGTGAAGCATGCTCGTGTTGTGCTATAAGAGTCAAAGGTGTATACATGCCTTGAAACCAGAGCCCTCTTGAGCCTTTTCATCATGTCTGTGAGATAGGACCAAGGATGAGAAATCACCGGACACTTACCGGTGACAGTCCCTTGGGTAGTTCCCACTCTGAGATCTTAAGATCACCACCTCCGCTGAAGATGTGCCCGCCATCCATGGAGAAGGCAATGCACTGTACGTCGCTGGAGTGTTTCATGGGTTGATCTGAGAGCCGCCAGAGGCGTACAAACGTATCACTAGATGCAGATGCAAGGAGCGTGCCAGAAGCATCTAATGGCAATGGAATTGATGGCGTTGGTATGACCTGTTAATGGATCACCAACCTGCTCCCAGGTCGATGAATCCTATACCCGTATGGTACAATCATTATTGTTCCTACCCGCTGAGAGAAGGCGTGTAGCATCAGGCGTCCACGCGAGAGAGTAGTTATATGAACTGAACGCTGCATGACCCTTGAACCTTGCGACGCAGTCACGCTTGCCTAAATCATAAACCTGGATATCACTGTCTGTTGCAATCGCAAGCACTTCACCAGATGGTGAATACCGAACGCAGTTGACATCTGCACCACAACTGATCGGTGTTCCTGACGACTGCCACGTGGTTGTGTTCCATAGCTTCGTCGTGTCGTCCCATGAACCACTTGCCAGCATGGAGCCATCTGGAGAAAAACACAAGGTAAAGATTCTTCCATGGTGAGCTTCGATAGTTGGGACGAGGGAATCTCCAGTGTTTCCGTGCCAAGCAATGAGCTTTCCGTCCAGATCACCGCTTGCTATTAATCGCCCATCCCGTGATACCGCCAATGCTTTCACATTGGCAGGATGCCCCACCATCTTCTTCAACACAACATTGTCTTTCAAGTCCCACAGACGAAGCGTATTATCTTCTGAGCTTGTAACTATGCGTCGTTGATCAGGAAAAACTGCGACTGCAGTTACACGTGCTTCGTGATCTTTAAATATTCGAACTGGTGTAGTGCTTGGGACAAGCCCGGTGGGCGCCATTTGATTGGAGATTGATCTTGTGGGGTGCGATCGAGGTAGACTCCTTGTTGGAGGGATTGCGGGTGTCTTGCACTAGGCTGCAGAGGTTCGTTAACTGTGTAATCTTATGCAGATTTGAATCACAATGTTTATTGACTTTCCTCTGCCTCGTGCCCAACTCGTGCTTCATTAGATGCCATGAGGCTGTTATCAAAAGTTTTGACGGATGCATCTCACTTACGTCGCCGCCGTAATAGTACCAGCCTGAGTGATGGAAAAGTGCGGCAGTCCTGGACTGGTACATCCGATTCCCCGTTCAAGAGCCCTTGAAGCGGCCTACTTGAATGTCACGGGTTCGAATGCGTCCGAACGCTGAACGCAAACATATAATTTGGAGGAGCGAAAGGATTTCGTAGATATTTTTCACATTTACACTAGAAGATCAGCTTGAACGTCAAGCAAACTTCAAGTGTAGTCGACTCACCTGTCAACGTTTCAACAAGTCGCCTGCAAACTTTGTTGGTTTGTTTGGTATCGGTCAATTGGGTTAACTCCTTACCGCCACTACTATTATTAATAGGTCACTGTCTAATATCTATACGTATGCACTCATCCACTCACGCACAAAAGACCACTCTTGTAGTTCTGGAGTGCCGCAATACAAATAGACATGTGGGAAGCAAAGTGATATAGAGTTGTACATATTGTTCAGTCACCGTCAACGTATCTAACAAATTTGTACAAAGAATGCATCAAAACCGGATCAATGATTGTAATACTAACAAGAACGCGCACACGGAGGGGATCGCACGACAAGCTCTCTGATGCGTCCCGTAGCGAGATCATACAGCCATCCATGTACAGAGACATCATTCCCGGCTGCCCACGCAGTGACAATCGGTTCCGACAGGCAAATATTTTCAACCTGCTTATAGATGTTGGCTTCAATAACCTTCTCCACTGCCTCATTCTCAGGTAGTCCGTCGAGATCAAGGGTTCGAACGAGTTGGATGAGGGGGATCAACCAACGCGTGAGTGGGTCGTGGGGTTCGACGGGCCCTCCGTCAGCAGCCTCTATCGCTGCTATGGCACCTCCGCAGATACTGTGACCGACGAGGACAACTGTTAAAAGTGTGCACCTATTAGAGGGACGATCGAAACATTATCATGAGAAGAACAAGAGACTGACCATGTTTGACGTCGACCTGGTGGACAGCGAAGGATAGGACGGAGTTAACGTTGTCATCAAAGCTGTGGAATTGGCTGTGGGGATAGTGAGTATGTTGTACTCTAGACTCAGAGTCAAACGAATGGTTGATATGTACTTTGCAATGTTCGTGTGTGTAAAGATGTCGCCAGGCATGGACGCTGTGACGACAGAGGCTGGCACTCGCGAGTCAGAGCAGCCAATCCAAAGGACCTAAATGGCAGTAAGACAGTTATCGTAGGGGCATGCGATGAGGCACAGAACACACCTCGGGCCTTTGGGGATAAGTAGCAGAGTCCTTGAAGAAATTAGGATCATTTTTTATTACGTTTTGCGCCCATTCCTCATTGGCGTTGATCAAGTCCTCTGTGACATCCAATTGGAGATGAGACATGCTGGGGGGATTGAGATGCAAAGCGTTACGATAAAGTGAAGGGTTTTTATAAGGACAGTGATATATGGCCCTTACGAATAACCTTTAATTGCAGCAAAGTTTCCGGCTTCTTCGCACATGGGGGCACCGGGTGTCGTAGATGCCATGTTACCGTTCCGAAGGACTTCGGCTCCAAATATCGAGAAGAACGAGGTATTTGCATTACCTCACGTTTGGCATTCGTCAAGACCTCCAGCACCACTCTGTAAGGAATTTTCTGCTCACGTATAAGGTTAAGCACATTGCGATTTGCGCGTGTGCTACTGCCCAACCTGAGGTTTGTGCCCTCTCGTGTCACACCCTAGCCTTAACCTCATGGAGCCTGGCACTACCTCGACACCTCGAAACCCCGCGCAAGGGCGTGACCTCTTGAACCGCCTGTCACTTCCTTTCTGCTTATTAAGCCTTATTCTTGTTACGCATAGCATGAGACGGAAGGTGAATTGAGGAAGACCACGCACAAGATGAGAAAACATGGAAAAAATATTTCCGAGCAGAAAATGAAAGAGACACATCTCTATTTTTTGAAAAAAAGCTCGGCCAACTTCAATGAAGGATCCCGAAATGGATAACACATTCTGACTGATTGTTGTCATTTGCTAGTGTGAAGTTGATGATGGTGGTACCAGCACAGGTTCATGTTTTGGAATACATGGCGACGGTGATGCTAATAAAATACGAGCGGTACAATCCTCGATACCTGGGGGAGATGCAGTTGCAATTGAGACCGGAGATGTCGATGATACTCGGTGACATTATGTTCAGTGTTGTCAGCAGGATAATGTAGGATCAGTTGGACGGAAGCAGCGAAAGTGGCAGAGTAGGGTTTGGTTCCATACACTGATTTGACTTGGAGGTTAGATGAGCACCGATGATGAGTAGGTTAACCTATGAGCAACCGGAGTGATAGTTCAGGTAACATGCAGATGAATGATCATTGGCGTTGGCGAGCGCTTCTTGTTCATGGTCGAGAGGTTTTTGCCACTGCCGCCGTTCCGGCTATTCGGGTAAGTCAGATAGCTGATGAGGTTTTCGAGGTCTTGTTATAACGTTCTTAAGTTACGCTGCACGTACCTTGTTCTTGAAATATATCAAGGTTTGATAACGGTATTCACTTAAATAATTTGCAATGTATGTAGATTTAGGATGAGGGTGGAGGATGTCACAGTTCAAAGGGTTTGGACTTGTTTGGTTTTCGCGCCGAGTGGGAACGACTGGACCATATGGCGCCATTGGCCGCTGAACTTTAGTGCTCAACGACCAACAGAACACGCAGAGCGATGCGGACTATCAAGCTCGTCGTTATCGGCGCTTCGGGCGTAGGCAAGACTTCTTTGCGTGGTCAGGTCCGTATTCCGCCTCTCAACCTTAATTGCTTGAACATTACTTATCTACCCGGGTAGTACATATCAGGTCGTTTTCCACCAGCTACCGCCCAACAATCGGTACACATTTCATAACCAAATCCCTTCCTGACCCAAGTAAACCAACCGAGGCCATCTCTCTTCAAATATGGGTACGTCTGCTTCGAGCTCCCTTTGTCTTCCATTCGCTTATGCACACGATAGGATACCGCAGGCCAAGAACGCTTTTCATCACTCTCCTCCGCGTTCTCCCGCGGCGCAGACGCTGTCCTACTCATGTTCGACGTCAGTGCACCTGATACTATATACGCGCTCACGAAATGGTGGAAGGAGTTCAAGCACCAAGCACCGGTCAGCGATGAAGAGGCTGATAACTTTTGTTGCGTAGTCGTTGGGAATAAAATGGATCTGTTGCAGCCTGGGATGGGCATCACTGCGGAAGAAGCGAAGAAATTCGTGCAGGAACTATTCCTGAACCAGAGCCTGTAGAATGCATGGAGGGAGAAATCGTGGTAGAAGACATTGCTTCAGGGGAAGACGAAGATACTATTCTCGGGCACGAACACGAACATGCATACGAAGCCGATACAGACCCATCTCTCCTTGCCCCTTCCGCACGAATAGACATTCAGAACCGCCGCAAACTCTCAAAATCTCGTTCCCCCTCAAGTACACCCCACACCAGCACATTTTTATACGGAACATTCCGCTCCGGCTTAACCTCTTTCCATACCCCCTCTTCCTCCCTCTCTGATATATATACAAGCGCGCGGTCACCTCCGCTTCCCGGGTCTCGACCTGAATCACCGGTACGAGTGAGGAGAATGATGAGTTTGTCTAGTACGGTTACTACAACTTCTTCTTCATCTGCGCTTACTATCACGCCGAGTCTATTCACGAAGGGCCAACGTTCGCATACACCACCTCAATTGGACCCAGATCAACCTCTTTCCTTCACTCTCCCAGACCTACCAGACACAGGCCCGAAGCTCTTCTTCACATCCGCAAAGACCGGAACGGGTGTTAGTGACACATTTGAGTATATCGTGGAGGTGGTGAAGAGGCTGTGGAGGACGAGAACGTCTCATTGAGAGTGATGGGGATACGATTAGGTTAGGTTGGGGTTGGGGCTGGAGGATGAGAAGAAGAGTGGAATGCCCCGGGTGTGTGTTGTGGGCAATAGTGGTACTTCATGATGTCAAACGAGGCTGACGTGTAAGCTTTGAATGGAGAGTGGATGAGGGTAACGACGGAGGCGGAAGTATTGAAGGTTGTTAAATCAGGCCAGAAATCATCGACACTTCAAAACAGACTTTGATTGACATACTCACACATTCTCTTTACACTATTCCCCAGGACAGCTCATAGAGCACCGCGCTTAACATTTTCTGTTGTTTGCTGTGGTCAGGTAACGCTACGGTGTACCGGCGGCTAGCCTGCATTGGATTGTATCAAACTGCAAGTGATGGGAGACTGAGCGCAAAGACCGATGTGAGTAGACCATGCCTGACATGGCCTCCACTACATCAGTCCATCTGCCTTGTTCATCTGTGTAGTAAACGTGAATTTGTAATGAGGCTATGTCAGTGAGTGCATGATGGCCATGAGGTGTTATGTCTAACATAGGAACACGGAAGCAATGCGATCTGTGTGCGCTCGGCAGTCTCCTGTTTGTACGCGTTATTCGCTTATCTCCGTTCCTCCATTTGCAATCGTGCTCCAATGAGCCCCACAGCATTCATTTCTCTCCAAACTACGCAGATTCGTGGAGGTTCAGATTCCTCACACCGGAGAGATACATTGCCTGTCTCGCAGATCAGCTTTTCTTTCAATCAAGTGCGTTCAAGCTGGAACGTTAATCACAAACAGTTTCCTCTGCGACTTGCTTATGCGATGACCGACGAATGTCAAGCATGTCAAGGGCTGACGCTTGACTTAGTACGTACAGATTTATACATAAACTTAGGTCAAGTGGGTCTGCAGTGAGGCTATGTCAGTGAGCGCATCATGGCGGATGTGCTCTATACAGTGTCAATGCTCAGCCACAGATCCATGTAGTTGCTTAGTATCATAGCGCCGTCGCTGTTTCCACCACAACATTGTCCTAACGTCATTGCTGAGGTGAGTATTTGTGGTCCATACCCTTGGTACTCTCTTGCTGATTTGTGTAGTTGTCAGGTATATCCTTTCTTCGACATTATTTCAGAATATGCTGTCTTTCATTTCTAGAAGTTCGCATCGCCACCGCCACTGCTAAAGTGCTGATGTATTGATTGATCTGAGGGTATGTGAGGACGAAATATTTATTCGACGTAACTCATGCACATGCTCTATCAGACTTAGCCCGATCTCCTCATCACCATCACTGTATCAGTATGACACTGGGCGGAGTCCCTCGCTCAATATGATGTTCGACAAAGACTAGTTACCATCAGTAGGCAAACACGATCCTCTTGCTTCCAACTGATCTTTGTGCATCTTCAATGTCTGGCACGGTGGGACAGAAGGGACGACTGCGTCTTTTTGATGTGGAGGCATGAGGTTGGGCCCGTCAAATAGCCCTCAAGTTGATGGTACGTATACTTGACCGTGACGTGCCACATGGGGCCGGTTGCTACGTGGAGGTGTATTGACATTGTAGAATCTAAAAAAAGTGGCTACAAAAATGACAAACCTACTTTTTCGCTGCTGTGCCTGCCACCTTCAAGTTCCGGCTCATGTTTACTAATATACGGATGTTCTCATTGTCTTCTGCTACAAACAGTTCATGCCTGTTACTTCGCTGTACCACAGAAATCTGCAGCCGAAACATCAACCTACTAGTAAGTGAGAATTGCGCCAAGGAATGTTTGAATTCAAGTCTCTCAGAGCTGTGCCGAAATCATGATGGTATGACAGGGATCTTACGAGACCGCTGGTCCGTATTTTGTTCGGGAACTTACGATTCAATCAGACGGGGTTGCTAACTTTGCAACTGCCACTGCTGTGGCGGTGTCGCTTTATGCGATACAGGGTTACAGGAGCTGAAGAGCTGAAATGTATAAAGGTAGTACTGGGGCATTGCTATGGGAAGTAACACCTTACTCGTGGCGCTTTCCTCCCTGTAAGTTCAGTTCACGGCTCAAAGATCCTCTAGTTTTCGCACTCATCATCATCGCCTCAACACTTTTATAGGAACAGTCAGGATGCTCTGGCGCTCACTCATGCATAAAGAATCGGAAATCACTTGCTCCGATGACATAGGAAGAACGAAAACACACGGTCAAGAGCAGAGATACCTCAGTCCTACTACTGGACTTTGCCGAAAGCTCATAGTGCAAGCCGTCACACCCTCTGGGAAATTTGAAGTTCCCATCAAGGATGAAACCAGCGAGGCCTGCAAACTCGCTATATGGCTGCTAACCCATTGCCCCGTAAGGGGATGGATTTTTTTCAAGTGGATCAGAAAATTCTTCTGGCTTTCACTGAAGCTATTAATTCCAATTATCTGGTTTCTCGTGGAACTTTACTTCAACAGTGGTAACTCTGGGGATGATGCAGAGTCATCGTATAACACAGGATACTACAGACCTTATCTTCGCCGGTTTCAGGGACAGCTATGGGCAGCTCGTTCTCGCAGAGAGCATTCATCACGCCTCAAAGGTGAACCTGAGATGATGACCCGTACGCATGCTTGTTACCCTCGAACTCTCATGATCCGCAGCCCAAATCGGACCGAGTGGGTCAGATGCACAGATCGCGATGCGATCATCCACAGTAAATACATCGCCATCTCTTACCGCGCCGACGATGTCTACCCTCAAGGCTCTGATCAGAAGGAAAAGATGGCACAGTTTATAGACGACGTTCGTGCAGCGGTGCTCAGACAGCAATTCGATGCCTACTGGCTCGACCTGGAGTGTTTAGGGAAGACTGAGTCAGAGAAGAATCTGGATGTGTATTGCATGGCGGACGTCTACCGTAGAGCGGAGACGACGTTGATCATGCTCGGGAGATCTGAAGATGGAGAGAGGAAGTGCTGGAGCAGCTGGGGTGGACGGATATGGACTTTTCCAGAAGCTCTCCTGAGCTCTCGACTTTGTTACAAATTCCGGGATCGGGAAGAGATCAATTCGTTGTCGTTGTTTCAGCTGGCTAACCTGGCCTATTCGGACTCCGAAGATGAACAAGCAGTCATCAATGCATATGGTAATGGGAAGGATCCGCTGGAGCGGCTGGAGCGTTTGGCACTTTTGAAAAAAGCTATTTGGCGACGCGCTATGGCACGCCTGCCAAAGCCTTCTGGCCCTCCACCACCCCCAAAGCCATATATGATAGGTCGAGGGCCTATCACCGGAGGGGGGTATACGCCACACAAGGCGGAGCGAGTTTATGCGCTCATGGGCTTTTTTGAGCACCGCATTCAGCCGACCCGCCAGGAAGATGAGTTCCATGCACTCGCGAGGTTGTCAATGGCCAACGATAATGACCGTATCACTGAGCGCATGGTGTCCATGTTTCCCTTAACCACCACCCAAGGGACGGGCTGGTACGCCGACGATGATATTTACCATGCGAATCTTTGGGACATTCTTCCGGAGATCCAAGTCGCTGGTGTGACAGAGAAGGGAGCTCTCGTCTTGGATGGCTGTCGGGCAGCAGCCATCAGATGGAAGAACTTCCCAGATGTTGTATTTGCGAATACATATTCGCTGACGAGGACATTTTTCGGTTCCATACCGTATTTTTCCTGGCCATGCATTGTCGTCGGGATAGCGCTAGAGGCGGCGGAGTTCAGAGTAGGAGGCTTCGTGTTCATTGCCGTTGGACTCCTCCTCCTTTTCCTTTCCCCTCTACTACTTGTCTTTGGTAGATCTGGGCGTATCGTCACCGCGCAACCGTGGTTGATCGGGGTCAAAGGAGTGATTGACAGAAAAACGGCAGAGAGTCACTTATATGGGGGTACAGTCGCACACTTCCCAAAGATAGCACACCTCCCAACGATGCTTCTCACCCCAAGCGGTTCACCGTTGTCAATCCCGGAACAACTTGCGAGACGGAAAGGTTCAGACAAACAATACGAGGATGCGAAGGAAGAAGCGAAGAGTGGACCGGGACATATGTACACGCTCGTCGACACATACTCGTCGACCATGTACTATTTCCGTGCTGAGCGACCGCCAACAGTGTGCATATTCGCAGGACGGGAGGGAGGGCTTGGGAGGTTTGTGCTTTGTTCGGAGAACTGCAAGGAGAATGAACTGCGTAAGGAGATGGTGTTGCGGATGCCCACGGAGATCAGTCAAAGGATGGAACTGTGTGGTTGGGTCGCGCTTGGATGAGATCGATTTGTAGACGGCCTGGGGCCATTTGAAGGAAACACACTTCTTGATATCTCACTATGTACCTTGCTTAGAGTACGATATGCTTTACTGGGAGACCTGCGTCTTTATATGCGTGTAATGGATCAAAAAATACAGTTGACAATGCACAAAGGGTCTAGCGTTTAGCTGAAGTCGCACACATTGTAGATATATTGAGATACTTGCGAGCTATTGAAAGTCATCCTGCAAAACGAGGCAGGTTGAGAGGAGACGATGACTCGGATCCCATGGATGGACAAGCGACGTCTGTCGAGTGGGCCTCGCCTGCCATAGCTACATCAGCATCTCCTTTGGGGTGATCAACAAGTTGCAAGTCTCGGCGCCCTACCGTTGGACATGACATTCGTCCCATGAACTCCGACGCACAACCTTGAGGACTACAGGGAAAGTGATGCTGAGGCTCACTCTCGGTGGGAGCAGCTGGGTCCTCTTCTGCCACTTCTATTACATAGAAGAGGTATCGCACAGCCCGGTTGTGGGATGCAGACGATGACTTCTGATAAGACGTCCTGAATCAGATTTTTTTTCCTTGATTATTCGTGTGCTCAAGGGATAATCAGAAGTGTTCAGCGAAATGGAAGTTTGGAATTTGTCAATCAGAAATGGAGACAAAGCCTGCCGAAAATTTAGCAGATCAGTAGAGTTCTTCTGCAAAATTTTCTTGTGCGACGCCCGGAACGTCAAGACGGACCTATAAAAATTTTCACATGAGAAGAAAATCGTACCCACTAAGTAGATGCCAAAGACAGCAGCAGCAGTATAATTGGAGGACGAGTGATTTCGAGGCTTCTTGGGATCTCCTCTTACACTTCCATTCTATAGGAAAAAAATGGCGCAGTCCAGTTATTCGGATGCAGACATCTAAAAAGGCCATCTAGAAAGACCATCAGATTCCTTGGTGACTCGCATGTTCAGGGGGATCACTAAAACTGACTTGTTATCCGAAGATTGAAAATTTGTCAATCTGAATGGAGGTGAAGGGCCGCCGTGAAGGTGACAGCTGAATGGCCTATTGTTCGAGTCAGCGCTGCGTCCACAACTCCTTTGCGGACATGCAAGCCTTTTTGGCACCCCTGTGCGATACGCGGAGGGCCTGGAAATATTTACCTAGTATAGTAAACCTTGTTTATTGAGGTCGGTAAACGTTGGATACATGCCAAAGAAAACAAGCAGGGATGCATTTGGGTAATACTGAGAAGATTCGGCGGCGGACTTGTCATGATGAAGAAGATGATTACATAATTAAGTTTGGTTCTGCCATCAACTTCGTTCAACTTATCGATTATCTATTGTGGACCATGACTTGAAATATTTAACAACGGTGTTGTGCTAGTTTACTTAAAAGCCAGCTCAAGTTTGCGTGTTCTGATTCTCAAAGTTCGCTTTTCTTTTCTGTCTGAGCCTCCTTAGGCCTCATCATCATGGCCGATAATGCTGATGCCACCGTACAAAAAACACCTCCCCGTAACTCTTCCATGTCAGCCGACTCGGAGGCTGTACTCAAGTCTACCCCACTCGCAGTTGGTTCCGCTGCTGTCAGCGAACACATCAGTACTGTTGGCGTTGAGTGCGTCAATTCTTCCTTTTGTTTTCGCCACTATCACTCATATCAGTAATTTTTGCAGAGTCAACAACGTCCGCCCATGGATCACGAGGGACGTCCAAAACTTTGAGAAGTGTGAGGCAGATACGATGCTGCAGGTACTCCTTGCAAGGTGCACAGGTTCTTCCCTTTCTGTTAGCGAGGAATCGAAGCTACTCGAAGCCTCTCTCGAGGCCGTCCTACCCATCTGCAATGTGGGGGCTGTGGCGCAGGAGATAAAGGGACACCTGACTGATTTGTAAGTCAGTATTTCGAATAGTGCGAAAGAAGACTGACGCTGTTATCAAGTTGTAATATCGAACGCGAAACAGCAACATACGCTCCTTTCGTCAGAGCCGCCAACTGTGCGCTCCGTGAACTAAGCAAAGTGAATGTACATGGAATACCTGCGTCTAAGGTCGACGACAAAACCAACATTTTACTCCATGTCAATGATCCAATGCCCATATACCAAAACCACCAGGGCAAACAGTCCGAACGCAAGCCTGACGTTGTCGTTATCTCTCGTCAAACTGCGCTGGGTACACAAGCCCAGCAAACGCAAGAGTCCCAGGTCCTTACTGAGACTGCGTGCAAATCACCCAAAGACAACTTTCAATGGACCGATGTTCGATCGACATTAGAGTTCAAACGCTCCCGGAAGCTTCTGCCTCACCCGCCGTCCACTTATAAGACAAATTACGTTGTTCCTTCTCCTTCTGCGAAGTATATGGTGTATAGGAAGGACGCGAACGGCCCTGCTAAGCCAACAGGTTCAACACCTGCTACTGGGTCTGCCCAGACCGCCCACGAAGCATCGAATGAGTGTAAGCTGTAGTATTTCCGTTTTCTCCTTCATTACTGACTTGCGCGAGGCAGTAAGACCCTCATCGCAGCAACTCAGCAAAGGAGTCAAGCGCAAGCGAGCCGGCAATAATGAAAATCATACTGAAGAGACGGAGCCGCGTAAACTCCATCCTATCGTCCAGAACGGCCTGTACGTTGCAGAGATGTTTGCGGCTCATATCGCGCGGCAACATGTCATCTCCTTTATTGTTAACAGTAAGTTGATGGGATCCTGTTTGCCTGACGTCAAACTGATCATTCGTTCTAGACGACTACATTCACGTCTGGTTTTTTGATCGTGAGGCGACAATTCAAAGTGCTGCCATCAACTTCGTTCAGGACCTCCCGCGCTTTTTGGTGTTACTTCTCATCATGCAGCGGATGGGATACGAGCAGTGGGGCCTTAACCGAGTGTTTGAGCCTGAGCCTGGATTTTCGGGCCCGGTGCTGGTTAAGGATACCCAAATCGACCTCGAACTGGACGTGAAGTCTGACGAGCGCGTGACTCATTTCGGTATACGCGGACGTGCAACTACTGTATTTCCAGTCAAGAGTCAGGCACTATCAGGTCGGCCCCGGGGTCCCCATTTTCGCAATGAATCCCCTGAACTGGTGGCCAAGCTCTATTGGCCAGAAGAGACACGTCAGAGCGAGCCAGACATTCTCAACGAAGTCTACAAGATTGCACAGACAGATCCAGATGTGCGGGGCCACGTCCCAGAGCTTGTCTGGTTCCACAAGTTTGAAGAAACATCCACGTCCAAAATCAGAATCGCACTGGGACTGAAGGACGCTGAACGGGCAAAGCAGGGCAGCCGTGTCCTGTGCATCATCGTATTCAGAAAGCTTATCCCGATCACGACGCTTTCCGGCAAGGAGTTCATTACCGCATGGTGGCAAATTGTGAAGTGTAGGTGATTTTCTTCTTCTGCCTTTTATCATTCATTCATTACTCCGACAGGTCATCGTGCCCTCTGGAAGGGAGGCGTGCTTCACCGGGATGTCAGCCCTAGCAATCTCATGGGGTACCGCTTACGCGGTCAATTCTTTGGCGTTCTCAATGACTACGACTTATCGTCGTTTAAACGCGATGGTCCCAGTGGCCTCGAGCGCACGGGGACGGTGCCATTCATGTCAATGAACCTTCTCACGCCAGAAGCCATAGCAGGCGAGGTCGAGCACGTGTACGCGCATGATGCTGAATCGTTCATCTGGGTCCTCACCTGGATCTGCCTCCGGTATGAAGATGGCAAGCTCCTCAGCCAAAACAGACCACTAGAAGAATGGCTGAAGTTAGATGCTGTTCGATGCAGGAAGGAAAAAAACGACTTTAGGTCAGGGTTCAGTGATGCACGTCCATCTGGATCACACAAAGCGTCCTGGGGCCTTGTAAAGAAATGCTTTTCGGGGATCCAGTCGCTTTATACTCTAGATGGGTATCGCAAACTGGCTGATCAACCGGCGTTCGAGTTGTTACTTCAGGGACCTATGCTGCACCATGAGGGTCATTTATCTGCCAAGTAGGTTAGGTATACTTGTAGTTGAGTAGCGTGCCTCCGCAGTTACAAATCACTTTGTAGAATGAACAAGAAGCCGTTGGGTACTACTATGACTTTGCAATGAATTTGGATGCCACTGGTATTGTCTGCACATCATGCGGTGGCCATAGGTACATTTTCGACAGTTCAGCTAGGATAAAGGGCTAAAGAAGCCATGGGATTATAGTGTAAGGGAGGAGCCCCTCCTGTATGAGGAATGAATCATGAGAGTGGGGCGCACCAAATGGTTTTTAACCAACACATAGTCCGATGATTTGAACATCGAGAAATGTATGAGGGCCTGTCGACACATGTTTACAAAAACGAGATGTGCAATGGAGATGATCTAATCTGGGGCACAATGGTGGGCAACCGCAAGAATGGTGCAATAAAACAATCATTTCACAGAGGCTAGGCGCCCGCCCGTATTTGAGAACGCGTACTATATCTATCGTCCCCACTGTAACTTATACAATGATATTTGTGGATAGAGATTTGCGTAACGGTGACCAAGGATTGAGATGATTCTCCCCAGCTTTCCCCACCTTCTGAGGACTGCAATTGAGCAGTGGTCCAGGTAACTTTGATCGTGCTGATCCGATCATCATAAAATGATTGTTTATGTAATTTGATAATTTTCGTGCACACCAAAAGTTAACTATATGTACTTACCGATTATTTAATTGCGTACAACCTTGACTTGAATGTCTGCCAACAGTAGGGTCGTGCCAGGTTAAAAGCGAGGTCAGGTCTGGGTATTCTCGTTTCCGAAGTTCACTTTTCCGAGTTTCCTACCTCAGGCCTCGTCATGGCCAATAGTAACGCTGGTGCCACCCCACAAAAGACATCTTTCCGTGCTAACACTACATTCTCCTCTGAGGCTGGGATCAAGTCTACTCCACGAGCAATCGGTTTCATTGTCGCCAGCGAGTATGTCAACACTGTAGACATTCAGTGCGTCAACCCTTTTTTTAAAATCGTTTTGTCATCATCACTCGTATTCAACTTCGCCAATTATGCAGCGTCGATACTGTACGCCCATGGATCGTGCGAGACGTCCAGAAGTTCGAGAGATGTAAGACGGATGCTATACAACAGGGGCTGCATGCAAGATGCATAGGCTTTAAGCAGATATCTGAGTGGATGGCCAAGGATATGCAAATCGACCTCGAATTGGATTTGAAGTTTGACAAGTGCACGACTCGTATTGGTGATGTGCCCATCATCACAGTCAAGAGCAAGGCACTATTGGTTCTCCAGCTGGATACCTATTGTAAATCCCCCGAAGTACTTTCCAGGCTCTGTTGGCCAGAAGACACGCATCAGAGTGAACTAATAATCCCCGACGAGGTCTGCAAGATTGCGCAAATAGATCCTGATGCGGTGGGACACACCCCAGGGCTGTTATGGTCCTACAAGTTGAAAGGAACATCGAAGTACAAAATAAGCAATGGACCAGCACTGCAGGATATCGAACACGTCAAATCAGGCAGCCGTGTCTTGACTATCATCGTATTCAGAAAGCTTATCCCGATCACAACGCTCTCTGGCGAGGAGTTTCTTGCTGCATGGTGGGAAGTTGTGAAGTGTAGGTGTTTTTCTTCTCCTTCTCCTGCTCGTTATCATTTATCCACTGCTCAACAGGCCATCACGCCCTCTGGAAAGGAGGCGTGCATCACCGGGATGTCAGCCCTAGCAATCTCATGGGGTACCGCATACGCGGTCAATTCATAGGCGTCCTCAACGACTACGACTTATCGTCGTTTAAACGTTATGGTCCCAGTGGCCTCGAGCGCACGGGGACGGTACCATTCATGGCAATAAACCTTCTCACGCCAGAAGCCATAGCAGGCGAGGTCGAGCACGTGTACGCGCATGATGCTGAATCGTTCATCTGGGTCCTCACCTGGATCTGCCTCCGGTATGAAGATGGCAAGCTCTTCAGCCAAAACAGACCACTAGAAGAATGGCTGAAGTTGGATGCTATTCGATGCAGGGAGAAAAAAAACGACTTTAGGACAGTGGGGTTCAGTGATTCCCGTCCGTCTGAATCACACAAAGCGTCCTGGGGCCTTGTACATAAATGTCTTTTGGGGATCCAGTCGCTTTATACTCTAGATGGGTATCGCAAACTGGCTGATCGACTGTCATTTGAGTTATTACTTGAGGGACCTATGCTGGAGCATGATGTTCATTTATCTGTCAAGTAGGGTAGGTATATTTGTAGTTGAGGCAGCGCGTCTCCGGAATCACGCGATGTTACAAATTATCTTGTAGAATGAACGATCGCAGACGAGAAGTGGTCTCAGCCACTGCAATATTAATGAATTTAGATACCACTGACTTAAACTAATGTTCGCCGCACACTGGCATATGATCCTGCGGTGTGGAGTTAAAAAGCCAAAGGAAATAAGAGGGAATGCATACATCCTGGACCCGGTCGCCTCTATCATGTAAGTAGCGCTCAGCTCTCGATCCTTCTGATTCAACTAGGAGTGTTGATGATTATTTGATTTGATCTACAGCCACTGCCACGCGCACTAACCGTGGAATCTGCCAGGTTCGCATGCCATCAACCAACCATCAACCTTGTTTGACTGCTTACCGATTGTATACAACTTTGACTTTGAATGCCTGACAATAGGGCTGTGTTAGGTTAAAACCGAGCTCAGGCCTCGTCATGGCCAATAACGCTGGCACTACCCCACAAAAGACACTTCCCCGTAACTCTTCCTGCTTTGCTGAGGCCGGGCTCAAGTCTACTCCACGAGCAATCGATTTCGCTATCGCCAGCGAACATTTCAACACTTTAGGCATTCAGTGCGTCAACCCTTTCTTAAAAATCCTTTTGCCACCATCGCCCATGCTAAACTTCGCCATTCGTGCAGAGCTGATACCATACGCTCATGGATTGCGCGAGACGTCCAGAAGCCCGAGAAACACGAGGAGGACACCATACTGTGCACAGGCCTTGATCAGTTACTTGATCCTGAGCCCAGATTTTTGGACGAGGTGATGGCAAAGGATGCGCAAATCGATCTTGAATTTAAATTGAATATTGAGAAGTGCATGACTCGTATCGGTAATGTGCCCACCATCATCACAGTCAAAAACAAGGCACTATTGGGTCTCCAGCTGGATACCTATTGTAAATCTCCCGAAGTACTTTCCAGGCTCTGTTGGCCAGAAGACACGTATCAGAACGAGCCGATTGTCCCCGACAAGGTCTACAAGACTACGCAAATAGATCCTGATGCGGTGGGCCACACCCCAGGGCTGTTATGGTCCTACAAGTTCAAAGGAAAATCGAAGTACACGATAAGAAATGGACCAGCACTACAAGATATCCAACATGTCAAATCAGGCAGCCGTGTCTTGACTATCATCGTATCGAGAAATCTTATCCCGATCACAACGCTCTCTGGCAAGGAGTTCCTTGCTGCATGGTGGGAAGTTGTGAAGTGTAGGCGTTTTTTCTCTCCTTATCCCGCTCTTTAGCATTCATACACTACTCTACTCGACAGGCCACCGTGCCCTCTGGAAGGGAGGCGTGCATCACAGGAATATCAGCCCTAGCAATCTCATGGGGTACCGCATACGCGGTCAATTCATAGGCGTCCTCAACGACTACGACTTATCGTCGTTTCAACGAGACAGTCCCAGCGGCCTTGAGCGCACGGGGACGGTACCATTCATGGCAGTAAACCTTCTCAAACCAGAAGCCGTAGCGGGCAAGGTCGAGCACGTGTACGCGCATGATGCTGAATCGTTCATCTGGGTCCTCACCTGGATCTGCCTCCGGTATGAAGATGGCAAGCTCCTCAGCCAAACCAGACCACTAGAAGAATGGCTGAAGTTGGATGCTATTCGATGCAGGAAGGCAAAGACCTACTTTTGGTCCGTGAGGTGCAGTGATGCGCGTCCATCTGGATCGCATGAAGCATCCTGGGACCTTGTAAAAAGATGCTTTATGGGGATCCACTCGCTTTATACTCCAATTGGGTACCGCAAACTGGCTGATCAATCGGCTTTCGAGTTGTTGCTCGAGGGGCCTATGCTGGAGCACGACGGTTCTTTATCTGCCAAGCAGGATAGGTATACCTGTAGTTGAGGCAGCGTACCTCCGGAATTAAGAAACGCTACAAACTACTTTGTATAATGAACAATTGTGGGCGAGAAGCGATCTCAGGTGCTACTATGACTTCGCAATGAATTTAGATGCCACTAGCGCTCGCTGCACGTCGTGCGGTGGCCGTAAGTATATTTTCGACTAGCCAAAGCAATGTGTTCAAGAAGCCAGACCGATCATCGTGATGCGAGGCAGGCATTCAGCTTCTGTCAACACAGGTTTACTAGATTGAGATGTGCAATGGAGATGAACTAATCTGGTGCACAACAGTAAGCATCAGCAGAGAATGGTACAATAAGACAATCACGGAGGCTAAGTGCACGCATTCGAATAATCCCCACCATAATTTATAACATGATATTTGTGGATAGAGATTTGCGTGAACAGAGACTGAAGATTGCACGATTCTCTCCAGCTCTCCGCATCTTCTGCAAATCAGGCAGGTCGATGATCCCATGAAGGGATCAACAAACATCTGTCGAGTAGGGATTGCCTGCTCAGGCTAGAACTAAATAAGTACGTTTCGTGGTGATCAGCAGGCCGTAAGTCTCAGCGCGCTAGAGACATGACATTCACCTCATGGGCTCCGACCCGTGACTTCGAGCACTGTAGGACGAGTGATTCTGAAGCTCATCGAGGGAGCAGCTTAAATCCCACAGGAGAAAGATCGCGCAGCCCGATCGAAGAAGGCAGACAGCGACTTCTGAAAGACCTTAATCATTCGTTTGGTTAGGGAATAATCTGAAGCAGTTGACAATAAATCAAAAATGCAAGCGCAATTTTGTTAAGTCTTTGGCGCAAATTCCTTGTGCAACGTGTGGAACATCCAATGGACCTGTAGCAAATCTTCAATTAGGAAGGAACGCGTACCCCCGGTAGGTGGCAAAGACATACATATATTGAGGGTGAGTGATTTGGAGTGTTCCTCCGAGTCTCCCACCTCCATTCTCTGCCCAGCCCGGTTATTAAAGGCAGGCGAACATGTCATCAAATCTCTCGTTTGTTCAGGTGGACTAGAAGTGACTCATCGTCCGAAAGGTTCGCGATATGGAAGTTCAAAATTTGGAGATGGCCCGGGAGGACCACCTATTTGTTTATGAATCTAAGGTCAAAACTAATTGCCGACCTGATGAATTTTGAAACAGACCATATTGTGTTACATATTAAGAATTTAACCCTCAATTTGAATGGAACCTGTCGCAGACGCTCTTATTCCGCTGTCTCAGGTGGTCATGCCATCGATTTCGTTCTACTTACAGATTGCACACAACCTTCGACTGTAACTGCATGCCTGGTTGTACTAGGTCAGAAACGAGTTCAGACCTGTATATTTTTGTTCCAAAAGTTTACCCTTCTTTTCTACCTTAGGCTTCATCATGGTCAATAGTGACGCTGATGCCACCCCACAAATGACGCCTCCCCGCGACTCTGCATTCCGCGCTGAGGCTTGGATCAAGTCTATACCACAAGCAATTCAGTTCCGTTGAACTGGAATCGAAGTTAGACAAATGCATGACTCTTATCGGTAATGTGAGTTGTGACCACCGTTTTTCCGATCAAGAGCAAGGTGTTATCAGGTCTCCAGCCGAATCCCCATTTTGAATCCTCCGAAGTACTGTCCAAGCTCTATTGGCCAGAAGACACGCATCAGAATGAGTCGATTATCCTCGACGAGGTCTGCAAGATTGCGCAAATAGATCCCGATGCGTCACGCCATGCCCCAGAGCTGTTATGGTACAAGTCCAAAGGAACATCGAGGTACAAAATAAGAAATGTACCAGCACTGCAGGATGCCAAACATGTCAAACCAAGCAGCCGTGTCTTGACTATCATCGTATTCAGAAATCTCAGCCCTATCACAGTGCTCTCCGGGAAGGAGTTCCTTGATGCATGGTGGCAAATTGTGAAGGGTACATTTTTTTCCTCTTTTCGTTCTCTTGTTCTTTATCATTAATTCCCTACTCCGACAGGCCATCGCATCCCTCTGGAACAGAGGCGTGCGTCACCGGGGTGTCAGTCTCGGCAATCTCACGGTATACCGCACACGCGGTCGATTCGTAGGCGTCCTCAACGACTACGACTTATCGTGGCGTAAAAAAGACAGTCCCAGCGGCGTCAAGCGTACAGGGGCAGTGCCGTTCATGGCAATAGACCTTCTCGTGCCAGAAGACACGATGGGAAAAGTCAAGCGCGCGTACGCGCATGATGTTGAATCGTTCATTTGGGTCCTCGTCTGGATCTGCCTCCGCTATGAAGATGGCAAGCCCCTCAGCAAAAACAGACCACTAGAAGAATGGCTGAAGTTGGATGCTATTGAATGCAAGAATAAAAAGACCTACTTTTGGTTAGTGGGGTTCATTTATTCGCGTCCATCTGGATCGCATGAAGCGTCCTGGGACCTTGTAAAAAGGTGCTCTGCAGAGGCCTACTCGATTTATACTCCATTCGGGTACCGCAAACTGGCGGATCATCTGGCATTCAACTTGTTACTTGAGGGACCTATGCAGGATGGGGAGTCGTAAAGAAGTGCTTTTTGGGGATCTACCCGCTTTATTCGCCATTTGGGTACCGTAAGCTGGTCGATCAATCGGCAGTCGAGCTGTTGCTCCAAGACTCTATGCAAGGGTGTCTGTCAGGAGACGGCTGGTCGTTCATATAGCAAGCGGGATATGTCTGTACGTAGTTGAGCCTCCGAGATAACGAGTTCAAGTTACAAACCAGCGATCGTGTTATAGAACATGACTTTGTGATCGATTGAGATTCCACTGTAACAACGTTTACCGCATGCCCACAATTAATTCAGTGGGCCCAAGTTATTCTCTGAACGATCTTCACCTCAAATGACGTGGTGGTGGCATACAGCCACACGAGGCTAGTGTTGAGTGTGTAAATTACACTGGCTGAAGCTTATTCAGATGACTTCAATCGAGTTATGCATCCCATCAATCATTTTATAGTATGCACAGATCGACTGGAGCCCTACTAGTGAGCGAATTAGTCGATGCCATTGACCTGCATCGACAACGATCTAGTTCATGGCGACATCGCCCTCGGCTTCAGTGTCCACTCTCGACTGTGTCGAACACGGCGTCGGCTCTACGGACCGAGTCGTCCTCAAGACGACGACTCCGATAGTAATCCATGATATGCATCAGGAATGATTTACAAACGGGATGAACAATCTCATCACCGTCAACCTGTCCATCGCGTGTCAGAGAATCGATGAGCACTGCTTGCCCAAAAACAATTGCTTGCTCTATAATTGTCATAGAAACATGGGCGCGTAACCGTGTGCAAAAGCACGCAAGCCAAGGTCAAATCGACCGACTTAAATAAGGATAGAAGAATCATCATCACTGGCAGGGAACACG
Source organism: Suillus bovinus (assembly GCF_016758785.1). Taxonomy (NCBI): domain Eukaryota; kingdom Fungi; phylum Basidiomycota; class Agaricomycetes; order Boletales; family Suillaceae; genus Suillus; species Suillus bovinus. Next base: position 189,022 of record NW_024542124.1, on the reverse strand, counting down.
GGAACAGCTAAAGATTGATGACACACCTGCTCAGCGATGACGGTCCGGATCGTGGCGCAGTTTAGGTTTCGGTCTTGATCGAAGCTGAACCTATTTGCCTATATCCCACGATATTGGTGGGATGGGCGCAGCGCTTTCTGTGTATAAGCGGGGTTATACAAGTTCTTTGATCTTAAGCGACAAGATGTTGATCATAATACAGGGGGAAACATGGCTAACGGCAACAAAGTTGGTACGAGCTGCACGCTGCACTATGCTGCAGTCGATGTGTCTCGTTCCTACGTAGGGTCTCAAAGCTTCGACATCCATTATGGGCGGCACGCCCATCTGAAATGCCGAATATGAAGAATGCTTTGTGGCATTCTGAACCTTCCTGGATGTATATGAACTGTTGTAGGAGATAGATAGAGGTAGATGTGGGTGAACGTACAAGCGGTTCTTCAATCCCCACAGATGAAGTGTCCTCTCAGGGGCCTAGACTCAACATGACATGCGCCACCTATCAGGGATCACCGCAGGAGCGCCAATTCCCTGCGAACCCCAACGTTCGAAAGAGTGAATTGATTTGGATGATGGACTACACGACTTCTTACTCTGCTTCAGAGTATTAAGCTTGTATTATTAGACGCCCGAGTCACAAAGGCTGTGAGCGGGAGCGTCGACTCACTGTATCTTGCTCGACGATTTAACATCTTCTGGCCTCTTCACAGAAAACCAATTAGAGTCAACATGCGTCAGGGATCACCGCAAGAGGGAAAATTCTTTGTGATTCCCAACGTTCAAAAGAGTGTAGTGATGGGGATAGTGGAGTGCCCCGCTTCTTATTCTGCTTCACAGTACTAAGCCTGTTTATTAGACGCCCGAGTCATGGAGGCTATTCGCTGCCCAACATCCGTGTGTTGCATGTCGACTCACTCGACGATCTAACTTCTTGCCTCTTCACAGGAAACCAATTTAGGTCTCCGACTTCGACTCCTGTCCGATCTGGCTCGAGTCCGATTTGCTCGTCACTGATCCTGCTGGTTGCATGAACGTCTTGGACTGGTCCGAATTCCTGAATGGACTTGGAGCTGATCTTAATGAAATTGAAGCTGTGCCGCAACCTGCTGACTTGACCAAACAAGCACCAACAAACAAACAATTACTCCTGCCACATCAATTCCCCTTGATCACACTGTTTCACGAAGCTGAGATGGTACGCGTCTGGTCAATCAAAGATGTGGAATCTGGATGTAGCCAAAAGCTTCGCTTCTCGTATTTGAACTGCAGATTGGAATCGTGAAGGGCTTGTTCAGCGATGCCTGTTCTATTGGAACTTCATAGGCGATGCCATGTCATCGACCTTCTTGCTGAACACTTCAACGAGCCTTGTGGTTGTTCGTAAGGAGGGCAATTGATCTCAGCAGAGCTGAATAGGGTTGAGATGGGCCTGACCATTTTGGTCGTATGACTCTTGCACTTTCTGAGCCACTTCAGCTACAGGTGCGTTCTGAGGTGCTAAATCTAAACTTTACAGCTACATTCACCGATCAGGACGACGGTAATTGACAAATGCCGGTCTTGCATATGATTGTCACCTTCACAGCTACTCCGAGTCCTGCACACGAAAACTCTTTGGCGCTAACATACTAATAGGCTTGGATCACGGCCTCTAAGAAAAGCCGTCTCCTGTCTTTCATCCTCCGGCTAACGGACGATCCATTACCAGCGCCTTCCTGATTTGGTGTTTTGGACTATAGATAGGCCTAGTAGGGACTAGCATTCTCATTTCATGGCGTCGTTCGTACAGAAACGCCGTTGATCTATAAATCATGCGGGTTCAGTGCGTTCTTTGGGTCAAATGTATATGTATCTCTTGAAGGAAAGTCTCAACCTTCCAGATCCCTGCATGTTCATTGCACCGCCAATATTGGCTGTACATGATGAAACTCGTGCCGGAACCTTTGCCGTTGCACAGCCTCGAACTTGAATTCCTATCTTATGGAAGCTTGACGGGTCCGTTCTTCCATTCAAGCCTAGCATGTCAGCGGATTGGTCACTGATGGTAACTTATTCGGTTCCCTGGCCTAACAAAAGCGAAAAGCTTTTTCATCTCCTCCATCCTTAATTCCCCCATCCTACAGCTACGATGAAAGAGATCGTGTTCAGTCCAGACGCCGTCCCTCCCCTCACTACTTTCTGTGAGTTTTGGCGTTATCGGGACCGAATGGACTATGACGATGCGCCCCTTTAGCTCAGGCCATCAAATCTAAAGGGTTCATATACGTCTCAGGCAACATCGGATGTACGCAGGATTTCACCATCGTCGAGGGCGGAGTGGGGGCGCAAACAGTGAGCTCGTACTTCCTATCCAATCAGTCACACGATGTGATGTTGTGTTACAGGTTGTTGCCCTTGAAAGTATTCGCAATATTCTCCAGGCTGCAGGATCGGGACTACATCACGTTGTGAAAGCGAACATCTATCTCACAGATCTAGAAAGGGACTTTTCTCAGATGAACAGTGCATATATGACGGTACGTCTCTATTTCTCAAAGACTTGAACTAAACAGATTGACCCCGTCACTTAGTTCTTCAATGAACGCGCGATGCCTGCCAGAACTTGCGTTGGTGTAGCTCGTCTTCCACTGGGCGCAAGCGTCGAGATCGAGTGTGTAGCAGAACTTCCAGACGCTTGATTATCCCAAGTAATCCAAGAACATTGTACAGTAGTGCTTTTTTCCATTTCTCCGATTCATCAAAGTCGAGTCAATTGCAAAGTACTATGTAAACTCTGCGCTTCTGTACTGAATATATAGGCAATACATTAAATGTTGGCAATCAGTAGAATAACGATACTAGGGGCGTAATCATTACTTAAATAAAGAAGATACATTGAACCCATCAAGATCGTAGATCATCGTGGGGAATGGACCGCATAACTCATTCTCATCATCATTGCCACCCTGCATAGCCTGCAGGGACGTCAATCTAAATTCCCGCAGCTACAGCGCTGCGCCACGCACCCTGCTTTGCTTTAAGGCCCTGCAGTAACTCGTACAACTGCTGTCGGATCTGCGGTTGATACATTTCCAGTGCAGCAGGACAAGGGTCTTCGCCCAAACACGTCTCGAGCACAGCACGCAATCGTGTGGGAATCTGATGCAGATCTCTGTTGGCTTCCAAGTTATAGCCTCATCTATAGCAGAAAGAGGAGGCGGAACAAAAAAAAAAAACGCACGACGTATCAACCCCTGATCCTCCAAACGCCCATACGACGGCGTTGAATCCGACTCCGAATTGCATGTAGGCGTCGCTGACGGCCTCGGGGGAGGCGCGTGAGGTGGACCATAGAGTGAGCGTGGATTGGAGGTTTTTCATTGCTGCGATGAGCGTGTGTACGGAATTGGGGACTGAAGCGCTGTATTGGGGGCTGGGGGCTGATGGGGTGTACTAGAGTGGAGGATTGATATGACGATGGTAGAGATGGTACCAGAAGACTGCACTTACAGCACAGTAGTTGCTTCCATATGGGCCTTGCCGCGTAGGTGTCGTAAACGCTCCCAATTTTGTAGGAGAAGTCGGATAATACTGATGCATGTCCGAGTATGTCGACGAACGGAATTAGATGATTGGCAGAGAAAATAAGGGAGCTGAGAAGGATACAAGACCAGCTAGTAAAGGACAAGGAGAGTGAGAATGGGGAGCTACAGCTTGAAGGTCAATATAGCACAGGGAAATACAGTAGGAACGAGTTTTTGAGGGGCGGAGGATGAGTCCGTTACGCTTTTATCCTAGATGAGAAAATGATTGATCCCGGTCATCCATACGCGAGCTGTGAATAAAAACGATCCGAACATGTCAACCGCACCCGTGCAATCAAAGTTGATGTTCACGAAATGTAACATGTAACCAACACAGCAGCAGGTACCGCCATTCGTGGCGCTGCATGTTTACTTACGTAATTAGCACCGCTTTGCTACTCAATGCTGTCGCCAGGACATCCAGGAGGGAGGACGACATTGATCTTGACAGTTCAGCGCGGGGAGAACTTGACATGGATGCCCGGCTTGAAACTGTATCTACCAGTGCACAGCATCCCCACCAATCAAAATCATGATACTTCCAGTCCCCTAGTCCAAGTGCGTTTGGCAATTTAGTTGCACCTTCAGCGGCTAAATGATATCCCAAGCAGATTCTGAAAACGTGTCAAATCATGATGTTATCTAGTTCTTCGGCACTGGTTTTTGATTCTGCTTTCAAGTTCGTGGAAGCAGGGTTTGGTCCCAAATCAGTGAACTTCAAAATTCAAATGAATGCACTACCCGGTCAGTCGTGCCCAACAGTGGCAGCGTTGGGTTGATATTGATGCTATGTGGTATCCCTATACCAAGCCAAACAGGGCTAGCTTTTCCGTAATACGATGGAATTACGATTATCCGACAAGTCTAGGAGGCAAAACCGTAAATTCTGATTCGATGGTGTTCCGCATTTGGTAGCAGCCTCGCTTTTCAACATGTGCAAACATGCACCGAGTCCGACTCGGAATTATTGTCCAACTGTCGAAAATCTAATATTGAACCTGCATCTGATGTACCAAAGTGATTCTTCCACAGTGAGTATTTAAATAAAGAATCTGCGAGGCTTCGCTCTCTTCGTGAACGTGCATCTCGCGGGATTATGCTCATCTATTGATCCGTGATCAGCGAAGAGAAAAACTCTTTTCAGTTCATACCTGCCCCTGCCTTATCACACGAATGCAAAGAACGAAACCCTGCAAACAGAACCCTTGATATCCATCACCATCACCATCTCTGATATCGTGATGGTTAGTAAGCATCATACCAACAATATCTTACCCAGGATAGCAGAACAAAACGTTCAACCTTCTCCACGGATTGATGAGAAATTTCAAACACGGGGCATCTCCGGGTGGGCTCATTGTCGATATGTCGTAACATCTATTGCGCCAAGTACTGGGGAACATACATGCGAAAACCCTTTGTCACATCAGGATAAAAAAACCGTCACCGCATCTATCTTCATTTGTGCGTAGTGCCCTTGTCTCGGACCATCGAGAAGACCAATTTTATTAGGCGAATCAAACAGATAGGTTTAGAGCAATCTCATCTTGATCGTGATACGAAGATAGTCCAAAGATATGCAAGTTACAGCTGCCACCCAGGGGTCGCTGTTGACCGACGCCGAGAATCCGAAGCTTGCCCGACTTTGACCGACTCCACTATCTCGTTCTTGAACCCTTCCTGAAAATCAACATCAGCATTAGAGTTCTTGCACTTCGGAGTATAGCTTACATTCGCCTTGAACGCTGAGATCAGCGGATTTACCGCTCGCCACACCCATCCATAATCATCCATCATCCTCTCTTTCTCAGAATTAGAACGCAGGAGGAACCGCGCGATTCGCAGCTGAATGTCGCGGTCCGGGATATTGTGATACTCTTCGATACTCTGCGGGAACTGCGCATCACGTTGTCTCCTAATATGTGTTTCTCGCGATTTCAACTGACGTCGCTGAGCGAGGAGCGGGAGGAGGGATTTGAGGTAGCTGTAGCGGATCTGAGATAACGCGTCGTCCATATCATGTTGAAAACGTTTCATAGGCCGTGCATCGTTGTACAGCTCCTTTAGAGCATCGTCAGACTCGTCCAAAGTTGCAGATAAATGAAGACATACATTGAGAGCGGCGAGATAATCAACCTGGACTGGATCTTCCGCGTCTACTCCCATTATTGAATCGTCGATGCAGTTGTACCTGCTAAGGACCTCTTGGCGGTATTCTGCAGCCTGGAATGCGGTGAGAAGCTCGATATCTTCTTGATGCTGCCTTCTCAGCTCCTTTATCTTATCGTCGACAATTGCTAGTGTCTCTACTGGGGCTGCGTTCGGAGTGGCTTTGAGTTCTTTCAACCTGCAGAACCTCAGCGACCGGGATACACAAAGGGGAAAAAACAAACTTACGAAGGACCATTATAAGATCCCTTGGACGCAAGAACGTACTGAGCAAAGTGATGCCTGCTAATGGCCAAGTCGTCTGGGTTGGCAGCATTGAGAGGAATGTGTCTTTCGCGAAACCCATTTTTTCCTTTGTTCGTGTCTTTCGGTTGTCGCAGACCACTTGCTGAAGACATCGTATCTAGCAGGGAACCATGGACCTGACTTTGGAAGAATAGCAGTTAGGGAGAACTTCGAAGGGACATGTGCCACCCTGTGGCAAAGGCGAGATAATCCTTTATTATTGAATAATTGTCAAGATGATTTAGAGTCTGTTCGGCCACCAATATTTGCGCCAGTTTACGCAGGTTTAGAATCTATATTTTGCTTTCATAATCATAGGACCATGCTGGTCACAGTGTGACCATCAATCAATACCAAGTGGTAGGCATGCCCGTTACCCGTCTACAATCTATCCATCATCGCAACTCTTACAGGATGTCTCGGGGCAGAAAAAGTGCCCGTGGTGGTGCAGAGCTAACGGAAGCGAGAGATTGGCGTGTGTGGACAGAAGCAGATGAAACTGTCCTCATCCAGTATGTCACCACCAACTGCTCACAAGGTGGTGATGGTATGAACTTTGATCACACGTTTTGGGCCGCTGCTGCCACTGAAATGGAAAAACACCCCTGCTCGGGTGCAAGCAAAACAGTGGCAGCATGTCAATCAAAATGGGGGCGGGTATGTACTACTACTATATCAGCCTTGGTACCCTCACTAATGATTGAGTTTCAGCTCTGTGGTACATTCAATGTCGTCGACAAAGTGGCCAATGCTTCTGGACTATCTTACAGCATGGAACACTGGAGCTTCGATCACTCCAGAGTCCGAAAACATGTGGACCGACTTTGTGAAGGTAAAGTGATTTCAATTCACATCAAACTACTACGACAATGCTAATTACTATGAATCAATAGAAAAATCCAAAGGCCAAAGGCCTCCGGGACAAGGGTTGGAAGCACTATGAGGCGCTGAAAGGTCTCATACCTGTCAAGCCAGGTAACAACAACTCGTTCTTTGCCACCATCGCGACACCACCTTCCCATCATTCCTTCGCCTTCTTCGAGCAGCACAGTCACCCCCCTTTCCTTCGACGAGGTCCATATGATGGACCTTGGAGATGCGCTCAATGGGATTGAGTTCCCCGGCTCTGTTTCATGTGGCCAGCCCGCAACCCCCCTCATCCCAGAGAGCCTCCTTCCATTCAATGCTGCACAGCAACCCTCCCTTGAGTCGGTCCGTGTTAGTGCGCCATCATCAACAGCTTCCAGTAAACAGAAGCTGATTGATAATGACGAAAGTACGCTTGATGTCATTACCCGCCCCCCACATTCAATGAAATCAGGAGACTCGGCGAAGTCTGCATGCCTGATGATGCCTGTGGCCATCCAGCAGATGGGGACTAGTATTGGTGGCCTTAACACAATGTTTGAGCGCGCGGCCAATGCTCTTGAGGCCAACACCTCCAACACCTTGGCGCGATCAGTAGATCCCATCCCTTTGCGCAGGCAGAAGGCGGTGAAAAAGTTGCAGAGTGAGGGTCTAGAGGACGTACAACTACTCAATATTTTGAATAAATTTCAGGCCGACATCGCTATCATTGATATTTATCTCGCTATTGAGGTAGATAGTCTTTGGCGGTTGTTTTTAGAGCAGCATTCAAAGTAGTGTTACATGTATTCTTGTCATGTTGTGTTCTTTTGTATTGTACTTGTAGTAGCAAAGCAATATCACTATTTCTATGGATCATAGTCTTTGATAAGGGTCTGGTCTTGATCTGACAACAATGTCATCATTTGACGGAGATACTTTGGATCATAGTCATTGATGAGGGTCTGAACGGCTATGGTATTAACACGACTACAGTAGTAGTGGTTCTATGATTGCCTGCTCCCCCCTCTGAATCCTTTCCCTGTTGTAGGCCTCCCACATCTCACTAGCAATCCGGTCACGACGGAGGCTTGCACGAGTGCGTGCATGCTCAGTAGGAGGACCGTTAGCAAGGTTTCCAGTGTCAGTGAGAATGTGCGCATCTAACACATTACAATAGTCCATCATGTCGTTTGGATCGTGAACTCGAATAACATTGTGCATGAGACACAAGGCAGGAGGAATGCGCGCTTGAATGTCCATTTTGTACTCTGGTGGGAGGAGAAGGATACGAAATCAGCGCTTGATGACACCAAAAATGCGCTCAACAGCATTTCGAAGCATTGCATGACGCAAATTGAAAAGTTCTTTGCGATTACGAGGCCTATGTAATGATGTGAACATAAGTATGAATGGTACTAGCAGAACACATCATACAAAGTATTAGCACGACCCCACTCTGCAAGATGATAATGCACGCCCCGAAACGGGACCAGAAGCTCATCGCACGAGCCAAATCCAGCGTCCACAAGATAATACTTTCCCTCAGGAATATTGAAATCGGTAGTATGAGCATCGTGATAGACACGAGCATCTGCAGCTGACCCCTCCCAACCGCTCAACATGTAGGTAAACAAAAGGTCGAATGAACATGCCACGAGGCAGTTTTGAGAGAAGTTCCCCTTGCGATCCCGAGTGGCATGCCGATCTTCACCAAAAGGATGGCATGCAATGTGTGTACCATCAATGGCTCCGATAGTGTCAACAAAGAACGGGAAGAACTTCGGGTTTTTCATGATTTCGGGGGGAGGAGGGCTATCTACATCGGGCAGGCGGACGTATGTTGTATATATCAGGTGGCAAGGAGAATGCGAAAAGAACCCGTTTAAAATACCTGAAAGAACATAAGCTTGATACTGGGACAGCAACAATATACGTACTTTGATATTGTTTCGTTGGACTGCTGAAAGTGTTCACCAAGATGGTGAATCAAGAGACCCGTGACAGACGCATAGAGAAATATAGCAAGCTGCTCTTCTGGCAGTACATCCCTGGAATCCCTGCATCCTGCTTGCCAAAGGAGATTGATGAGCACATAGAAAACGTGCTTGTGGACCCCGAGCTCGCATCTGATGCGCTCAGGGTGTCCAGTGAGAAGTTCAGTGACCCATGCAGTCCCCGACAGAGCAGAGGTATGATACGGCTCTTTGTCATAGTAGGTGTTTGAGTAAGCTTCGATCGCGGTAGTTGTTGCGTTGAGGACTGTGATGACCGTGCGCATAGCATGCATGGCCATTTGCATGATGCATGCCAGATACCTCTTATCACTCTCCTCTGCATCATCATCCATATCCTCTGCCTCCACAAGGTCGTATTCGTCCTCGTTAGCAGTCCTCGTCGTAATCAGGATCAAGAGGCATTGTATTGATAGTAGGACAAGGCATACAGGTAAGCGTTATCGAGCGTGACATCTTGTTCAAGCTCCGACAATTAGCAAAGCCAGAACCAAATTCTAACTTGCGCAAATATTGGTGGCCGAACAGACTCTTACTAAATTGCTTCGAAATATATAGTGCGAAAACTATATAATCAATACTGCTGTAAGGCTTACCACACCCTAACACTTTTTTGGATCTACCTGAGGTTTTCGACGGTTGGTGGTGTACTGTTCGTTGTTAATGAGAGTATCATGTTCTGTGGTAATTCGAACTCCATCGAGCCTCTTGAGCTTTAGTCACGACTTACCCTCAGCAATAAATAATTGTCTGAGCAACCAAGTGGGTGCAGGATTTACGAGACCAGCATCTGGTAACCTGAGCATATAATAGAGAGACTGAGGGTACATTGATGACCAGGGCTGTTGTCCACATCACGTTGCCATGTTCTTATAATATTTCAAACATACATCCCAGAAACATCTCATGCCATGGCTCGAACAGATATCAAGTTCAGTATGTTCAGTGTAGGTTTAATTGATACCTCAGCCAGATATCACACTTCATAGGTTTAGAGCACCTGCTTGATAGGTAGGTGTCATACCATCATCACATACCACAATCATGTTGTTAATATGTAATTGGATGGCGAAAGCATGAAATGAAGTCATGAAATGTTTGTATTGCTGGTGTACTATTAGATACAAGCAAAATTAATGCATACTAAATGAGCAATACTAAATAAGCAATATGTGTCCAGTAAGCACTACCAGAAAGTGAGAACAAATGGAAATAAGTGAGCCGTTGAAAAATTTAAATTTCCCATAAGAGCTTGTTCTGGATGGTAGTCTGCCACTGGGGACTAGTGGTGCTGAGGAGCTTCAGAACAACTCTCTTTCTGGGAAATTCAGTGAGGTCTAGTTGAAAATATTCCACAAGGATGCTTTGTAACAATCAGTGAGGAGGAGGAATGCAAATTAATGGGAAACATACTCGCAAAATGTGTGTTTGTATGTCAGAGAACTGTTTGGTCCCTGCTCACTGACCTGGGTCTTTGCTAGCTTGTGAATGCTATTGAGAGAGTCATCTACAAATTTCCAGAACTTGGACGAAGAGTAAACGGCACAGTGTCCTTTGCCTTTGAATCCTGAGCTTCCCTCACTGACAGCTGGTAGATCTTCTTTGTCCTGGTACTCATCCTCTGCTCCTTTGTCCCTGGCATTCTTGTCCTCGTCATCTTGATGGCTGCTACCATTGCCACTATTGTCAGTATTCTCTGTATCATGCATCGGCTGATCTTTATCTAAGTAGCCTTTGATGTCAGCAGCAGGAGCATCAGGCTCAATGTCTTGATTGATGTCGCCATGCATCCTGCGTTTGATAGCATCAATATCAATTCTGAGTTTCTGGTTGATTTTGACATGGAGGTCTTTGTGAAGTGACAAAATGAGTGAGTTGGAAAAAAGAGTGTTGAAGGGTACAGTCTTGTAGTCGTCCACACCGATAAGGAAAATGCACAAGCAGCACTGCTAGACTACATGGTATGAACCTCCTGTTGTCAAATAGAGCAAGGGCGTACCAAAAATGCAAACCTATTCCAGTGCATGGAATTGACCTCAATGCCACAGTGATGAGCGAGAGATTTTGCAGTCTCCATGATAAACAATCGTTTGAAAATTGACGTTGTCAGCTAAGCAAGTGTATATCATAAAGTGTTTGCATAGCAGTAGCAAAACTTGACAAACCTTAGCCTTTATGTTGCTGCGGATTGAGCAAAGCAAGTTGCTGACCAGTTTCAACAGTTGTGCGTTAAGTTCTGCATCTTCCAACATTGGCTGCAGGGATTTTGAATACATTGTGGTGCTCCCTGATGAAGTCCTGTTGAATTTCAGCATTTAACTAACATAGCGATCAACTTAGAGAATACCATGATGTGACAATGTGCATCAGTGACATATGCAGTGATATTGGGTGACAGCATGCACACAATGAGATGGTTCTGGATTCCAGACTGTGTTTTGTTTGATCAGTGTATACTGCCAAACTTTGGGGATAGATACAGTATACCTTGAAGTCCTTAGAATCTAGCAGTTCTTTCAACTGAGCGAGCTCCACGTTCTGGGTATCATCATTCCGCCTCAACAAGGTGGCCTTGATGTCAATGATCATGTAGTATATCCCTCCGGTCTGCAGGCAGGTAGCTGTATCAAAGAGTTGTGAAGCACTAAAGGAAAACTTATGTCAATAAATTCATGAAGTTCGTCCTCTGAGATACCTAAGTCTGCAGTGACCTTCAATGCATAAACTTTCAGTCTCTTTGTGTGCACAGGTATAAGGACAGTTGGGTTGCCACGACTAGGACTTGAATCAGCTTGGCGGCGGCGTACACCTGCAATAATAGGTTCATCGAGCGATTCATCAGACATTGCAGATTGTAAATTGTCGTGAGGGCAAGATGTGCTAACAGCAGTCTGTGACTGAGAACCTGTACCATTGCTGAGTGATCTAGATGTGTGGGCAAGTCCTAAGGGTGAGCATGCACGTCCTATACTGCCTGCTCTTGCAGCAGGAGTTTGAGATCCACTATGAGCACTTTGAATGGAAGCTGAACAATTCCTGCCTCTGAGACCTCTGGCAGCATCTGGTGTTAATAGACCAAGACTTGTTGAGCCTTTGGTCTGTGGAGCGCCTTGAGTGTGCACAGGAAAGAACTGGAGTAACATCCTGAAAGCTGAGTAAAGGGCGAATCCAAGAGAATCAGTCTGGCTCTGAGACCTGAGTGGGTGTTCTGCATGAATGCCAACAGAAAATAAAAGCTTATTAAGGACACACTTAAGCGATAAGCATTCACATGTTTCACATGAGGCTTGATTTGGATCACAAAAGTGCATTGAATGGGAGCATGTAAATTAAAGACTGTATGCTATATGTAAAGTAGAGGTCTTATTTGAACATGTTGTCGTGAAACGTGATTCATGTCAGAACTGCGCATATACAGTCAGACTAATACATAGTGCACCCTGAAAAACAGGTGAGCAGTGGGTTTCTGGAATAATGGTAGCTTGATCCCAGCAAGATTTCTTAGGTGTCTCACTGGCAGCCGCACTTTGACTAAAGTCGCATTCCAGCGGGAACAAGAGCCTGAGTGATGGAGTAGAGTGTTATGTAGCATAAGGTGCAGGTGAGAAGGGGGCGATAGAGGACAGATGGGAGTAATGCTGGGGTGGTTGAGGCCTGCAGTGACTAGGTCCTGCCAGTGGGAATCTATTAGGCGGTAATGTATGGTGAAAATGAGGTATGGGCGGTGGATGTGAAAATGTTTGATGGCCTGGATGCCAGGTAATTGGAGCTGATGGGAATGAAGGAACATGTAATTGGGGTGGAGGCAAGTGTGATTGAGTGGCAGGAAGGTGCAGTTGAAGCGGAAGGTAATATGACATCTGTGGAGAAATGTGTGGTTGGTCTGAGCGTGAAACTTGAATCAATGAGTGAGGTGGTGGGATGTATGATTGAGGCACAAGACAGTGTGAAAACTGAGGAGGAATATACATCAGCTGGGCTGAGGAAGGTCCCGCTTGCGGCGCAAAATGTTGCTGATCCACAGCAGCAGCATATGGTGCATTTCCCTGCAGAGGTGATGCTGGTCCAGGGGGGGGGAGGAACTGCTTGACTAGTGCGTGATGGGGCAGTCTTCTTTTTTCCTCACACACTGGAACTGCTGACCTTCACCTTTGGTTTGGCACCAGTCTTCATGGCAGGAGCACAATCAAAGACTGCACAGGGCGCTGGGACATTGTCAATATGACCACCCTCTCCTTGTTGAGGTACATCTCTGGACTTTTTGGCTGCTCCCTTCTCCTGCATTTGCCATACTGCCAATGCTTGAACTTCGGCCACATTGGTGACTCTCAGCAGTGTCTTGCAAAGGGTATCAGATGTATGTAGTCGTAGTTATGAATAGAGTACACATTAAGAATGTAGTGTGGTGTTGGCTTGTGTTGAATGATGCACCTTGAGTGAGATGTTAGGGTCCATTCTTGATATACAGGTTGCTGACCAGTGTTGGTGCAACCAAAATCAATGCAGTTATGCTGGATATTGATGGAACACATGATATTCTGCAAGATGACACCCATAAGATGTGAAGCTGACTTGGAAGACAATGATAACTTATGGCGGCAAACAAAACTACTTTATCATTAGTAAGATCTAGACATGGAAGATGAAGAGACAGGTGCAACGTCTCTGTAAAGGAAAAGCACTGGAGAGCGACATGTTCTACCTTTAGATAGTCGCTGGACGATATGAGAATTTCCCAGATATGTCCAATGTACATCTGAACATATTGTCAGATATCTATCTTGAAAGTCCAAGAAAACAACCTGCCTTTCCATCTGCTGGCTGTTGAACGATAGCTTCATTGTTGAGGTACACATTTTCTCCTGTACTCATCACAATACATTTACCTTGGTAGTACTCAATGCATGGGTCACATGGAGTGGTTTTGGGAATATTCGCGCAACATGTATCCTTCCAGGGAACTGCGTCCTTCCAGACTGTCTTTCTGGACTTTCCAGTCACTGTTTCAACTGTTCCTGGCCCTATATGCAAATGAGTCATGAAACAATGAAATGTATGACATTGCTTACCTGATATTGGAACACTGTGACCAAAGTTCGATAACCCCAGTAGCCGTGCTTGTTCGGGGTGCTCATCAAGATAACTTAGGACTTGGATGCCTGTGCAAACCCATTTCTTGATCTCGCCATTGTACCAGTAGCCACCTGTCGCAACATGCTTGATAATGTCCTGGTGAGCAAACACTTTGCAGGTGTCTCGGCTCAGTGCTTGGCGATGTCTTAAAATAACTGAGGGTCTTATATAAAGTTGTGTAAATGTAATGACACCACAATTACACTTTGGATAAGACTGCTTGCCAGTCCTCGATTAACACGGTCTACGACTTTTCCTATTTCGTGGTAGATAATGTGTGAGTTCTTGGGAGGCTTGCTAAACTAATCTTTTTATAAAGATCAACCTAGCTGGAGCTTTACTTTTCTTTATCGAAACTCAAATCTCTTGTCTAGGAATAAGCTTCTAGACACGTAATTTGGTTTCTGGGACGTATCTGCCTAGGAAATCTCCTTCTAGGCTCTGGGCTTGGTTACTGGGACTAGTGAAACGTGGTCTCAAATATACGAAATATGACCAAGATCACTTGGTCTATGGACACTTGACTGTGAGACAATGGTCTCAAATATATGATATATGTTCAAGATCGCTTGAACAAAGGGGACTATAACTTGACCAAGATCGCTTGGTCTATGAGACTACTAGTGAGATGTGGTCTCAACAATATGATAGATGACTAAGATTGCTTAGTCAAAGGGCACAGAGCAATGAGACAAAGGGGGTCTCAAAGACAATATATGTGACCAAAAATGCTTGGTCTATAGTATTAAATAAGTTTCTAAGGTAAGAAACTTATAATCTCAAGGGAATTCTTTTCCCTGCACTTGTCTCACTTCAAAGGGACTAACTTTGCAAGTGAAATATCTGATAGGCAGATTGCTACAAATGGGAGATCATATATATATATTTTGGAGGAGAATGGGCTCTCCTTATATACATTTTGTGTGGGAAAGTAACCTAGGTTCACAAACAATAAAAAATAAGGAGGACCAATCAAAATATTGGGTCAAACCCAATAAAAAAATAAAATACAAGTGAGAGATGGAGCTATGACATCATTGTGGAGCAGAACATTCTGGAATGTGGAGTAATGACATCATAATGACATCAAGAGTGACATCATTGTGGAGCAAAAGATTCCAGAACCTTCCATGAGTGAGTCAGAGTGAGTCATTGTGGAGCAGAATATTCTAGAAGGAAATGACATCATGAATGATGTCATTGTAGAGTAGAATAATCTAGAGCTTGATGACATAATATCTTTCAACAGAATACCTGCAGGAGTACCTGTGGAGTCTTATGACATCATAATGACATCATACTCTATGGGTACAATTTTTATGAAGTGTCAGGTGAGTCAAAGCATCCTAATGAAAAAGTAAAGTAAAGAAACACTAGAGAAAAGTAGGTAGCAAAAATAAGACAGTTGGCAGGAATTGAAACATGGTCTTTTTGAATAGGTTTTTTATAGGCTTTGTACTTTTCTCTATGGTTTTCTCTAGCCAAAGTGAATAAGCCAAAGGCAAGGCTATACCTTAACCTTCATTTCTCTTCTCACATCAACTAGGTCTAAATGTGATTCCCATCTCACATTAGACTTTTTCCGTCAAAACATATTCAGATTGTGAAACTTGGGGAAAACTGGAAATATGGACCATGGTTTGAAACCAAGGTATGGGTTGACTAGTCTGAGGACTAAGCTAACAGACTTTATCTTTTGAGGGTCACCTAGTATTCATGTCCATGCATGATTCCCACATCATGCAGGACAGTGATTGCTATACATGCAAGATAGGCGGAAAACATGGTTAAAAGACTCATATCGTTCTGTCGAGAAGATGATTGCTGGCTCAAAACGTCAAATGTAGGCTGGGAGATGGATGAGAAAATGGAATTTAGGTTTGCTAATTAGGATGCTCGGCGCACACTGTGCCGTCACATTCAGAAAGTCCTGAATTGTTCGTGTTAACTTGCCTATCAAAAAGATGACTAGAAAGAGCAGGTACATGATATAAGGACTCACGAGATAAGTTTCACTGTTTTCTATCTTCGTATGCCAGATGAGGACAATGAGTTCACCCATAACTATCCAACCATTGAGGACCATTGGTGGGACAAGGTCGTAAATGAGGAATGGCATTACTTGCGCCAGACTCTTGAAATGCTTGCCGATCAAGCTGCCTTTGTAGTGGCAGATGTAGTCGGCATTGAGGCAAGGAGCATTTAGCGCATCCTTGTTGATGGTCTCGAGGCGGTTCTGGAAGAGATGCAGAAGCCTAGATTTCTCGAGGAGAAACACTGTCTGCCCCCAGAAGTATTTAACAATGCCAAGCAGTACTGTATGGAGAATTTCAGTTGGCATATCCATGTGAACATTGAATGCTGTTGTGAACATGAATGCAAGATCTACGTCATTTTCAAAAAGACTCACCATGCATTCCCAGTAAGGGATTGATAGCATCATCAAGCCTTCTGCCTTGCAAGAGCTGCTCAAACTCTTTCTCGAGCACGATTCTAACTTCATTTTCAGGTAGTGCTGGAGAACCTGCTATGTGTTTCCTAAGTTTTTTGCCAAGCTCCAGCAGTGTGTTGAGAATGGAGGCTGAAGCCGTATCATGAATACCAGTTGACAACATAGAATTCTTCACCTTCTCCGAGACACCTGAAAGTATCGCAGTCTCGAATTGCTGTCAGATTATGTTCGAAGTCTCCTCCAGTGTTCGGATATTGCCTGACTACAAACACAAAATCAGCAATTGTAAAACACGAAACAGACTTACAAACATTGAAGATGCTGTTATATCCAGCCTTGGATTCTTTATATTCCTTCATGCCACCAACCTCACACGTCCTGCAATAATAATTACAATTCAGCCCCGCATGGCTGCACTCTTCGGCCTGCATGGGATTGTCACCAGTGATGAACAACACATATGGAATAAGCATGACTTCTTGATTGTCCTTGCAGTCCCATACAACAATGCCAGATTCGGCTGTGACACTACAAATCACAACTACCGACTGAGTATAAGCTAGACAACAAAAAGGATGCACATACCAGATAGACTCTTTCATTGCTCGCATGAGCTCCATTGGTGCAGCATGAGGCGATGATGTGACAAATCGTACAAAAAACTCTTTCTTGAGCATCTTGCATGGCAAGTTGGCATTGGACATATAAATGGTGTGATGCTTATTCCACTGCTTCGACACATTGCCCGACACGTCATCCATGAAAATAATGAGCAGGACAGCATATACCATTCAACCATTGGACTTCTCGTGCAACGGATTGGGTGTAAGCGATGCAAATTTAGCTGAAGAAGCTGTTTTGTGATTAAGTCCTGCAGTCACCACCGGTAGAATTGAGATAGAACATACCTGTGAGGCCACATTCAAGCTCACTGGATGTTGCAGCAATATCTTTGAATGATTGCACAAACACCGAAGTAGGTAGAATCTCTTGTGTTTGTCATTGACAATGAATCCAGCCTAATTTATGTGCCAGTGATCAGCACAAAGTCATAAGTTTAGTATCAAATAACATATGTCAGCCCATTGAACAGCTTGACCAAGGGTGTACTGAATTTTCGCATCTGACTGAGCTCCAGGTTCAACTTCATTAGCAGAAGGACACAAAAGAAGCACTCTGGGATAAAGTATGCCTTAGATGATTCTTGCAGTAGCTTGTTGACAAAATATATCGTGCCATCAACCCGAACTGCTGGCGGTGATGGAAGATCAAGTAGCATCCTCATGCCATTAAACACCTGTGACATTCCATCGCCTCCATCTTCAGGGTAATCTTGCATCATGAATTATGTGAGCGGGTTTACATAGTCCTGAGATATCATGTCAGTATCATATACACCTAGGTAACATAGCAGACAAACCCTAGCAATTGATTCTGCAATATTGTTGATGTAAAAGATGTCCCCCAAGCGACCCGAGACCTTCTCAGTTGGATCACCAATGAGACGGTTGATGTGTTTCTGGACTTTCTTGACAGCACCAAATGAGGGAACATCCTGAGCACCGAGCTCTCTAGCTCAATTGATGATGGCCTTTTTCTGTCCATCAGAAAATGGGTGGCAGGGAGAACTAAAAAGAAGCGACACTATAAAGTTCTTGATGCTATGAGCATCAAGTTTGCAACTTGTATGGAGAAAAAACTCACTGTTTTGGACGTCCATGGGTATGTTGGACTATCTTGAGAGGCAATAACATAGGAGCCTGTTGTATCATACTTGCATCATTTGTGAACTTTGTTAAGTGCATTGTTATAGAGCATGGATCAAATATCACACTCACCGGTGTAGCGATGGTCGCGGCATTGGGCTCAAAACCACATATTTCCATACTCGCGCCAACACCCGAAACATATGTGCACATGTCCGACGCATGTCCGAGCCACTCCGTATCGGATCCGGTGCATCGGACCTTCAGACATCACATTGGCCAATCGCACTTCGTGCGCACTTGTCCATCCCGTGTCCTGTCCATCTGAACTAGCCTCACTAGGTGCGTAGTTATTTTTGTGCACATTTTCTGACATTTGTACCATGTTATTACATGTCCACAGCACCTCGTGTCTTATTACATAGGACATCGGTCCCGAAATATATCACTACTATCTTCACCTGTAGTTTTCCGAATTTCTATGTACTTACTTAAATACTCTGTAGTGACCCGTAGCAATCATCATCCAGTAGTTAGGGGCCATTTCCCGACTCTGCGGATCACCCAGAATATTCTCGTAGTTTTTAGTTGCATTGCGAAATATTACCATTCGTTCACCATCATACTCCGTCACTCGTTATACTCGTGCATACCGCTCGCAACCCGACACTTGTTATAAAGTTTCCAACTCATTATTGTGAAGTCCGAAAGTCCGAAATCTCGGACATCGCACTTTGGCTTCAGACATTGGATAAGTACCTTCAGACATCATCGGATTACCTTCAGACATCGTTTCGCACCATCGGACATTTTGTTATTTGCATTACTGACACATTTTTACTACTAATACCAATTAGCAACCCCTATAGGATCGAACGCACTTGCTCTGCAAGTATAGCAGACTAGGTCGTGCTAAGATCTACCTAAATAATTGTTGTCTAGGTAGTACAATTTCTGCTGAGCCCAGCAGAGATCAGCTTTCTACAACTGGAGCCCACCGTGAGGGGTTCTTTTGGTTTAGTTTGATTTTTATTATCTAGGTCTTCCGCCATTCCCAACACCCCAATCCCGATCCCAACACCCCGATTTTCGGACCCAACACACCCGATGATTTCATATTTTGACTACAGAATATTCCTGCACTATGAACACAATCAGAAACCTGCTCAATATGCCAATATCCAGTTCCGGATCAGCCCCACATTTTTCAGGTAACCCCTATGAAGTCTTAAAATTCCTGAAGACAGTAGATCAGCTCGGACAAAGTGCCGATTTACCCGAAAAATTTCGGATCAGGTTTGCTTTGAAATATACAGACATTGACGAAAGAGAACTATGGCAGATGTGCGATGAATGCACTGGTAACAGTTACAAATATTTTGCTAACACAATTTTGAACTTGTACCCAGAATTAGGTATGGACTGACGATATGTCCAACCCGACAGTCCGACCCCGACGAGTATGCCCGATCCGACACCCGAAAATTCGCAACCTGAAGTCTCCGACACCACAACCATCTCCAAACCTCAAGACCAACCCGAATTAGTATTAGAAATAGTATATCAGCCAACAGTTCCCGACACCCCGACGATCCGACCCGAAATACCCGAAATTTCGGACATTATCATCGGACACTCCAAATATAATTCGGACAACTCGGAAATATTCGCAGAAACTATTGATACTAATGCACTGACACCCGAAACACAGAGTATTGAGCTAAAGCCCCTAGGATGCAAAATACCCGAAAATTTCGGACCAGAAAATTCGGACATAGGAGATATCGGAACATCAGATTATGAACTCGGACAGGCAGTATACCACTCGGGTACCACTGACAATTTCATTCTTGCAGCAATCACCGTGTTTGCATTCACAAGTTTTGTTGATTTTTATAGGACCTTGCCATATCAGTCAGAACACCATCAGTCACCTTCCGAAACCATGGAAAGACCTCCCCGAAGCACTCCGAAGATACCCAATGCATATCCGAAAACTTGTACCATAGTTTTACCTGTCCGAAATTCGTTATACCAGCCCTGAAAATTGAAGTACAAACATTCCGTCAAACACGCCCACCAGTATCGCCGACCCTCACACTCTTGGATCGCATTTGACATGTACGAAAGCCGACGAAGATCAGAGATTAGGAAGAAATTATAGTCTGACACCCGAAAATTCGGACATATAGATATGATATATCGCACATATGGTATCACTTGTTTTACCCTGGGATTAGGCCAGAGACTTATCGCACATAACCCCACTCACTCGCAACATCGGACTAGCATATTGGACAAATTTCGGACACAGTTTCAGACACATTTTCGGACTATCAGACATTGTGCAAACTCACCCGATTATTTAGCATTTTTCCTTCACACCACAGAATCGCACCTGCACCATTATTTAATTAGAAATTCGGACAAACGGGCAACAAGAAACAGAAGAAGACCAGAAGTTGCATGAAGAAAACAAGTCAGATGGTACTCTGCAACTGGTATTATTTTGATATCCGAAATTTCGTGTTTTCGCCCCACTTACGATTATTTTTTTCTTGTTTTTTTTAGGCACCCTAGTGGGGGACATATAGAGCGAACTTGCGACACAGACATAGGGACAAATGGACATTTTCGGACTTCGGACATTCAGAACATTGGACCTTTGGACATCGCATCAGAAGCTCAGACATTGCACAGTTCACACCCTCGCCGATGAAGACAGAGATAGACTGTGCAGAGAAGTTGTGAAAAGATGATAGAACATTGACAGACGCATACCAGCACATTTTCGGACATGCACTCAGAAAGTTCCCACGCATCGGACCACCTTCGGACACCCTCGCACATCATCGCATCAGCTTCCCTATGCTTGAGATACCTCGCATTTTCGAATCATTGTTGTACGTGTCACGACATTCCGAAACAATCACACATCTCTGCTAGCAAACCCGATTTTCCCGCGCATCGGCCGCAGACTTCGGACATTTGGAAACATCGGACTCGACAATCTGACACTCGGACATTTGAGTAATTCATGCCCGTCGCATTCACGCTGATGAAGACAGAGATATAGCATGCAGAGAAGTTGGAAAAAGATGACAGAATGTGAGCCGACACATTTTCGGACATATGTCCAGAAATTCCCGTGCATCGGACCCAACGCAATACCTTCAGACATCATTGCATATCATTGCATCACTTCCCCTATCACCTCGCATTTTATCGGATCCATTTTACTGGCAGAACCGCACACCTCCGACCTTCAATCTGATATCCCAGCTCATTGATGATATTGTGACTGAGGACAGTCAATATTTAAAGCTCCTAGGAGATGTAATGATGGTCGCGGCGCTGGGCTCAGAACCAGCTATTTTGATACTGATGTCAAACAGTATTTGTCTGATGCACTTCCGACTACCCTGACCCGAGTCCGACAGTCCAATCCCGACCCGACGCACTTTCCGACAGTCCGACGCATGTCCAATTCCAACCCGACATTCCCGTGCATTGGACCAGTCCTCCCTATGTCCTGTCCAGTCGCATCTATCCCCACTAGGTGCGCATTTACTCCTTTTGACTTGCTAAGCATTGTATACAGCATTATTACATGTTTTCTCATGGTCCGCAGTACCACATGTCCTATTACATAGGATTTCGGACCCAAAATATCGCTACTACTCTCGCCTATAGCAGCCCAAATTTCTACATAGTCACTATTTAATATCTAGTACTTCCTACCTATTGCATTACTTACTTTTCCCTACTCAGTAGTAGGATGGAAGTCATTGGATATTAGTAGTACTTTATTGTATTGTGAAATATCTATCCGCTCTTTTCCTCTGAAACATTCCGACACATCCAACATTCATTTGACCGACAATCCAACACACTTCTGACACATTCCTTTATCGTCCGACGCATTCCTGACAGTCTGACGCCCGACCCGACTCCGATAATTTCAGACCCAACAATTTCCCTTCGGACAAGTAGTTCTTAGCTTCAGATTATCTTCCTACTATTGATAACTAACTATCAAGACTAATACCAAACAGATACCCCTATAGGATCGAACGCACTTGCTCTGCAAGTATAGCAGACTAGGTTGTGCTAAGATCTACCTAAATAATTGTCGTCTAGGTAGTACAATTTCTGCTGAGCCCAGCGGAGATCAGCTTTCTACACCGGGAACTTCAATGCCAAAATCAGGCGTACAATCGTTGAAGAGCTCACGCTCGTCATTTATGGGGGCAAGAGGCATTGAGAAAGGAATTTCCCCACAGGTAAGACTTGCTTGGAGCTCAGCAAATAGGTCCAGATGCACTCTGTCGAACTTGGGTGTCCAATCACCTGCGATATGATTCAAAAGCTCAGATAGTGGGACCTCCATGTCTACATCAGGCATGTCTACATCCATGTATGGGTTGTTGGAATCGTGGGGAGACACAGTGGGTCTGGTGTTTGTTGAGGTGAAGATGGGTGCCCCAGCTTTCTTAGGTTGCGAATTCTCAAGTTGCGGTATGGGAGTAGTGGCCTGTTGTTTCTTGACAAACCTTTCAGAGAACCATTGATGCCTGCTCTGGGCGATGTGCTTTTCAACATGTCGGATGGCCATTGTACGCAAGACACCTGCTTTACGAGGGCACACTGTGCAAACAACATGTTTGCCCCCATCCTCGCAATATTGTATGACTGTAAATAAAAAGCGGTGAAATATAAACAACCATTTAAATAACAGAGCAACAAAAACATACTATCACTGTCAACAAATTTATTGTTCATGATGGGATGTGCAGGGCAAGTCAATTGAGTGGCTGGAGGGTTGATTGAGGCTTTGGCAGTAGTACCTATCAAGCACTATAAAAAACAATGATACTGTGAGTGCTTCTATAGTAGGAGTGAGGAAAGATGGAGGAAAATGAAGTTTTTCATATGAGGTGGCAAATTGATCGTAATATGAGTCATTTGCAGCATGAAAAAAAGGTTAAAATGGGAGGGAAGTGAAATGACTCACCAGTTATCAGTAACATTGTACACAACAATGATACTGTGAGCACCTCTATAGTATGAGGCTGCAAATTTTTTGTCAGATGAGTCATTCATAGGGAAAGGAGGGTGAAATGTAAGGAAAGTGAAATGACTTGCCTGTTATCAGTCACGTTGTACACAACAATGATACTGTGAGTGTCTCTATAACAGGAGGATGTTATGGTGCAGAACCGCCCCTGGTTGTGATTTGCAAATTAGCTCTGCTTTAATGATAAAAATTATGGGACTCACAAATGAGATGAGTCAATGGCTTGCAGGAGTCTGAGGACGATGATGTCGCAGAATGACTTGAAGTTGTTGAGCCAACTTGGTCACGTGCTTTGCAATATTGATTCTGAACGACAAGTCCAAAGTCTCACAATGGCTCACTTTCTCAGACTTCAGGCTCCAACATTTCACCATGGATCCGGTGTCCTGCATGATGTGGGAATCATGCATGGACATGAATACTAGGTGACCCTCAAAAGATAAAGTCTGCTAGCTTAGTCCTCAGACTAGTCAACCCATACCTTGGTTTCAAACCATGGTCCATATTTCCAGTTTTCCCCAAGTTTCATGATCTGAATACGTTTTGACGGAAAAAGTCTAATGTGAGATGGGAATCACATTTAGACCTAGTTGATGTGAGAAGAGAAATGAAGGTTAAGGTATAGCCTTGCCTTTGGCTTATTCACTTTGGCTAGAGAAAACCATAGAGAAAAGTACAAAGCCTATAAAAAACCTATCCAAATAGACCATGTTTCAATTCCTGCCAACTGTCTTATTTTTGCTACCTACTTTTCTCTAGTGTTTCTTTACTTTACTTTTTCATTAGGATGCTTTGACTCACCTGACACTTCATAAAATTGTACCCATAGGGTATGATGTCATTATGATGTCATAAGACTCCACAGGTACTCCTGCAGGTATTCTGTTGAAAGATATTATGTCATCAAGCTCTAGATTATTCTACTCTACAATGACATCATTCATGATGTCATTTCCTTCTAGAATATTCTGCTCCACAATGACTCACTCTGACTCACTCATGGAAGGTTCTGGAATCTTTTGCTCCACAATGATGTCACTCTTGATGTCATTATGATGTCATTACTCCACATTCCAGAATGTTCTGCTCCACAATGATGTCATAGCTCCATCTCTCACTTGTATTTTATTTTTTATTGGGTTTGACCCAATATTTTGATTGGTCCTCCTTATTTTTTATTGTTTGTGAACCTAGGTTACTTTCCCACACAAAATGTATATAAGGAGAGCCCATTCTCCTCCAAAATATATATATATGATCTCCCATTTGTAGCAATCTGCCTATCAGATATTTCACTTGCAAAGTTAGTCCCTTTGAAGTGAGACAAGTGCAGGGAAAAGAATTCCCTTGAGATTATAAGTTTCTTACCTTAGAAACTTATTTAATACTATAGACCAAGCATTTTTGGTCACATATATTGTCTTTGAGACCCCCTTTGTCTCATTGCTCTGTGCCCTTTGACTAAGCAATCTTAGTCATCTATCATATTGTTGAGACCACATCTCACTAGTAGTCTCATAGACCAAGCGATCTTGGTCAAGTTATAGTCCCCTTTGTTCAAGCGATCTTGAACATATATCATATATTTGAGACCATTGTCTCACAGTCAAGTGTCCATAGACCAAGTGATCTTGGTCATATTTCGTATATTTGAGACCACGTTTCACTAGTCCCAGTAACCAAGCCCAGAGCCTAGAAGGAGATTTCCTAGGCAGATACGTCCCAGAAACCAAATTACGTGTCTAGAAGCTTATTCCTAGACAAGAGATTTGAGTTTCGATAAAGAAAAGTAAAGCTCCAGCTAGGTTGATCTTTATAAAAAGATTAGTTTAGCAAGCCTCCCAAGAACTCACACATTATCTACCACGAAATAGGAAAAGTCGTAGACCGTGTTAATCGAGGACTGGCAAGCAGTCTTATCCAAAGTGTAATTGTGGTGTCATTACATTTACACAACTTTATATAAGACCCTTGGTTATTAAGACACCGGGAACACTCACTAACAGTTCTATCGTCTATCCCAACATACAACATGAAGAGACTGGCTGCATATCACTGCAACCACTAATTCTCACAATCTGTTTTTCAGGCATGCTACCAGAGAGTCTTCTACAAGAAAACATTGTGAGTCATTGTTTGATTGAAAACAAACTCAATCTTCACAATTATCTGTTGCAGCCTATTCAAATATCAGTATCTATTGATGAGGAGTATGGGGTATTGACCACTCCAGTCGTAAATGCTGTCTCAATGGATGTGAGGGATTCTGATAGTTGGCAAGCGGATTCGCTACCCTCAGTGATGTGAGTCCATGTTCTGTCACAAACACGAAGTACTTACATCATGATGCAGCTGTATTTATTTCAAGATATAGCTGATCACAGTGTTGCTCCCTCTCCGGATGATAGCATTCTATTTCTCCCACTTCCACCAGCATTTGACTCCCGTAATCAAGAAAATTGGGCATCATTGTTGAAGGAGATTGAGACATGGCTGGTATTGGAAGTGGATCCAGAGTCACCATTGTGGACTTGGGGACGTGATGCCTTTTGGCTAGCATTTATTGGTGCATATCCATACTTCCCGAGAGACAGATGGCCGATGTGGGATTCTCGAGTACCATTGCAAGGTACATTCATTGAAGCATGGTTAGATCAGTCGAGTGGTGCTGAGGCAAATTGGATTGGAGTATGAGGCATCAATGAAGTACTTGATCATGTTTGGACTGAGTTCTGCATGCATACGGCCCTCTTCTATCCCAGTCCCCTTATTTCTTCTGACTTCCTTCAGGACAATCAAGCTTGCACTTCACATGTTTCAGTATGTTAAAATACCTATACCACAAAACTTGTCATTTTCGTTAGTGTCTATTGTTGTATATAGGTGTACTAATATTATGTGCTTGGACTGTTACCATGAACTGGCAAACCGCTGGAAGGCCTGCAGCGATATCCAGATCACTGATAGTCGAGAGTTGATGACATGCAGATTAGCGGCGGTCAGTAGACTGTCATAGGAGTAAACAGATAGGTCGGAGTCAGTGCCCAGCATCAGTGTCATATACATACAACCTCTCTCAGATGTCTCCGCTTCTGATCTTTACCATAGGTTTCCATCTGATATGGCAAAAAAATTATTCATGTGGCCTCACGTCGAGCCCCAATGCAGGCCCAGGTGACCTATTTTCTATTTTTGCTAGACATCAGATCAAATGTGCTGACACAACCTCTTTTTGTTAGCTTTACTTTATAAATGTGCTATTTACCTACAAAAGCTTTATTATAGTCAAGATCCAGCTTGTAGTTAGGTTGCTTAAATAATTTTCACACTATATCTGTTCGGCCAAAAGTGGCAGTTGGTGGTATACTCCCAAGGTTGTTCCTCTGCAGAGATAACATTCAAATACCATGCATTGTCCTTGTATTCTCGATGAAGTATTTTTCCATGCATAGCCTGATCAACTCCTATAGCATGATGGTGCAGTGCAATCACTTCGGGTAACCAGAAGTTTGCAGCCGAAGATCTGAAAGCGGGCTGCCAGCCAGGCTGATCTCATCTCCTTGCTCATCCAAAATATTCATGATCATTATCTGCACATTCTAGTGACAAGTCACTCAGAATTTTATATCCATGAAGTCATGCACCTGCTTGTGCATAACACCCCAGTGAATGTATCTGGTAAGGGATTGCTGCCACCTAGGCTATCTTACTAGACAGTACAGATGCCGACGAAAATTTATATCATTTCTTGTGGTATTCTTCTAGAAAGCTGTGAAGTAGTTGTTCCATTTTCCTATAGCCAACGAAGGGTCAACTCGATGGCCAACCAAGTGGGCAGACATTTCATCAATGATCGGCATGTACATGTACATGCAGATCTATGAGAACTGTGATCACCTGCTCCTGGCAGTATTATGGATAATCAACTCTCATTAGAGACAACTGGTTATGCTTCCTTGTCATGATTTTTTGATGATATCCTTCATTATCCATTATACATAACCTTATTCTCACTGCCCCAGAGAATCATTTACAGAAGTTTTGGTATTTGCCAGCTTACAAATAATATGTGGCAGCAATTTTGGCTTCCAATCTCCCATCTGGCTCAATTCCTCATGTCAGGACTTCCCACAATATTGCCACACCACATTTTTGACCACACAGTGTGGGAATTACCCCACAACACCCAAAACATTGCCCATTTTGGGACTCTCCACAATATCAATTATTCCCACACCCTTCCCACCTCACTGCAGCTTTACCACTACACCACAATAGGTCCCCTTTCATATATAAGTAGTATTTTGGTATATAATATAATAGACCACTTTTTTGCTCATTTGTGTGCCTGCTCCTCCTCCAAGAGCCATTCAACATATGGTAGGGGATAGAACACTTTCACACTTTTGCCCCTTTGGCATTAAGGTGTTCTAGGATAGTCAGAACATGCTTATGATCATATATGAATAGATTCACATCTTTATTTGACCCCCTGAAGCACCCTACATCAACAGGTACAGTGCATATATGGGAAAACACAAAATAGGTTCGCATTTTTTGGTTTCTAGCTATATGAGCTTGCAAAATTGTCCCCAACATCTCTTCAATAGTATGAAGAATGTATCATGAGCTCAGGACCATAGGGAAAGATCTTGTTGTGTAGTGCATTCACCCCCTCCTGGTGGTTTACCCCCTGTGAAAATTTTTCCTGTAGGACCGGACCTTAATTAAGGTAGGGTGTCTATTTCTATGTATATTTGGAGTAGATGTATCATATAGCTAGCCCAGTACACACATAGGATCTCTCTACAGGAGCAAAAAAAAATAGAAAATCACATTTGTGACATTTTTGATATTTTTCAGTGTCTTACCCTTGCAACCATGATTCCACCTGTTCATATATTATTACAATAGTATATATATTGACTTTTGTCACCAAGATCAGCCCAAAGTAGGCCAGAGATTGAAGCTAGGCTATATGTTTGTCATTTCTACTGATAAGTAGACTATAACTTCAAAACATTGAAATTTAATAATCAGAATCCTGGAGCACAATTCACATATATTAAGTATCATATATCTAAAGTTACACATCCCTTCTACCCACCTCTATCCTCAGGGCAGTCTGTAGTATAAGTTCTTTGTGTAGTTTACCATCAATTCTACATATTTTTAATGAAATCTTTGACCTGCATCAGCTATAAATATAACTTTGTGTAAAAAATAGCAATTGTCACTTTTCACACATATGTTATTTTGTCTGTCATTCAGTCAATCATTCATGGATCTTGCTAAACATTTAATAATATCATGAGGGACATATATGAAAGGTATCCCAGGTCTCTGATCACTTATCATAGGCTGTATTAACATATAGGCCTCTAATCAGTAGAAAAGCCCCTTTACCTTATATCTCAAATCCCCATCCTATATTTAGCTGATCCTTAACATGAGACACATATTTGCATGTACTATTGATGATATATGAACAGGGTTGACCAGATGTGCAAGGGTAAGATACTTTAAAATATCAAAAATGTGATTTTCTATATTTTTGCTCCTGTAGAGAGATCCTATGTGTGTACTGGGCTAGCTATATGATACATCTACTCCAAATATACATAGACAAAGGGGCAAAAGTGCGAAAGTGTTCTATCCCCTACCATATGTTAAATGGCTCTTGGAGGAGGAGCAGGCACACAAATAAGCAAAAAAAGTGGTCTATTATATTATATTATACACATATATACCAAAATACTACTTATATATGAAAGGGGACCTATTGTGGTGTAGTGGTAAAGCTGCAGTGAGGTGGGAAGGGTGTGGGAATAATTGATATTGTGGAGAGTCCCAAAATGGGCAATGTTTTGGGTGTTGTGGGGTAATTCCCACGCTGTGTGGCCAAAAATGCGGTGTGGCAATATTTGATCAGATCTGGATCATGAAGAAGTGGTAAGGTGGGAGAAAACTGCTCCAGAATAGGTAGAACCATGCCATATTGAGGTGTCCTGATGTGTTATCTATCGTGGGAGCTGTAATGGATAACCTATCAAACCATCTAAAGTCCCAGACAAGGAAGCATAACCTGTTGTAGGTAGTCAGAGTTGGTTATGGTGAATATTGACAGTATAGCCTGCTGTGATCAGAATGGTAAGTACCGCAGCCTGAGAAGGGCTGATTGAGATGGAAGAGGAGGCAGGTATACTAGCCTGGGCTGCAGGTTGATTGATATCATTGATATTGACTCATTGATATCTGAATCACTTTCACATGAGATATAGTGACTGTGATGGTTTTGCCAAAGGTATTCAATATATTGTATGTGTGCGGATGTCCCATAGGGGCAGGATTACTATTTTGGCAAATGTTTTAGTATGTATACTGACATCCTCCATCTATAATTTACACTTAATGATTGATCACAGACGGCATCACCCCCAATGACACATTCCTCACTATTGCTCCACTTGCACCACAACCATCTACAATTGGTAGAGGGTGTGTGGGCTATGATGTGTTTGAGAGTCATTTTGGGTATGCATGAGAAGGGATTGGTGGTTTGTACGTCCTTCTTTCACAATAATTGTTATTTACATGAGGTGAATTATCGTTCACAGGACATTACTTCACTTGAAAACTTGGAATACTTCATTTAGCCTGGTCGCGTGCTTTCTCAACGCTTCGTACAATTCACTCTGTTACTCTGAAACATTTGTCTGCTAACCTCAAGAAGCTTTGCATCTCTGATGAACTGCAGGGCAGGGCCATTGGGTGAGATATTGCTGGAAAAAATAACATTTCTGAAGCAAATCCATAGCAGATCTCTACTGAGAACAATATTCTAGGGAACAACCTCCACATCGCTAGGTGGAAGAAGTATTTGGGTATTGACTTTCACAACTAAAATTTGAAATAAACACATAGTTGCAAGATGCCTGACATCGTGGAGCAGCATCAAACAATGAGCATACAATCCCCCCGCAAAGTCTACTTCAACCATCTTCAGCATCATCAGTCTCTATAAATGGTGCAGCTCATTCTAAATACTACACTCATTTAAGTGTTCAAATAAAATGAATAACACGATAGTGGTGGTGTTACGACTTGGATAGTATCTGTTGGCGACACTTGAACAGAGCAGAGCGTGTGTCGTTAATGGTCGAGGATGTCCTTGGGCTAGCCCAAGGTTAGGGGTCTTACTTGGTGAGGCTTCGGCAAGTAAGATTTAATGCCTATGTCCAAATTGGATAGCTTATGTCAAGCAGGGGCTCGACGATAAGCATATCTGCCAAGGCTTACGACACCTGAAGGTTAATCATAAGATCTGTGTTAACTAGAAGGACAGAAGTCTGACTAGTTAACAGGGACTTTGCTTGTCGACGAATTCGATGAGTAAAGATCGAGACTAGAGATTTATCCGCGATGAGCAGATAAGAGAGTAGAATATAGACAGCTGGCTAGGCTGAAGGAATCACTCTTGTTAAGAGTAGGAGGTCAAGAGCCAAGTATATTCAAGTTAAGGAACTAGATACATGGTAGCAAGTTTATATAGGGGAGAGGATGTGTATTAGTGGATGATAACTTGTACTACCAGAAAGGGAACTGGTCAAAGGGTGATACTAGAAAAGGAAGGCACATTTGAGGTGAGTCATGGGCGAACCGGAATGTGCAGATATAAAATGAGTCAAAGAGCGGAACAGGAGGTGAAATGTGCAGGGGCACGATCGTGCAACTGCGGAACTAAATATAAGTACACATGTGCGACTGCGCACCGAGTCATAGATCAAGAAAGAAAACAGGGTAAAGGGGATGCGGCATGCATTGTATCATAGGTTACCGTCCGGATGGTAAGGGCAAGGGGGATTGTCCTCAGGATCAGTCAGGGGGTGGAATGGAGCATGGGTATGCTTCGTCAGAGAAAGGGTCCGGCCAGATGTACTGGCTTTGCTGAAATGACAGGTAGAGAGTGAAGGAGAATGCGAGAATGATGAGGATAACAAGAGCAAGGTTGGGGTAAGGGTTTGATGCAAGGGCAGAGACAAGGAGGATAAGGAGAAAAATAGTAGGGGCCCAAGTGTCTAGATGTTCTTGTAACAGGTGGCAGAATGTGCATCAATAATCAACAGCTAAATAAAATTCGCGCAAATGCAATCATAGTGTCTCAACGGGCGACGCATGATCACGGACTCGTGAGATGTCGAACATGAGAGAAGGCCCACATCTTGTTGGAGGAGCATCATTAAAGCACTGTGAATGCATCGACGATACCGTGGGGTATGGACAATTGATAGAAGGTGGTGATGAACACAGGACCTTCATCGCCTGTGATTTAAACATCGAGAAATTCCTCACCCAAGGCATCATAAATCAAAGCTCACTCCAGTGGGATCATAAAGTTGTTCAGATTACATCATGGTGGACATATGTGGGTAAACCAGTGTTCAATGTTATGCAAAGTGCATACATTCAGCAGCAGTTTCAAATTTAATAATTTGGAGTCAGGTATGAAGTCACTGCAAAGAACCAATCAAAGAAGAGGACACGGACATCAAGCCTATGATTTCAAAATGTGCATACCAACATGTTATACTTGAATCAAAAAATGTCTTTAGAGTTCAGTTATTCGACCATGACAACAACTTAGACGACTGGACTCAGAATCATGTTCACGCTTCTAACCCCAGACTAGAATGATTTCAGAGATGGTCGAAACCTAATACTGCACTCAAGACATACCTTCAGCATTGTGATATTTAACAGAGCGAGCACTCAAAAAAGAGGAACACTAGATAATTTCCTCTAAGGACCTAAGTTAGCAAGGAGTTTCTTGTCAGATAGGATGCACACAACACAGACAAGTTAGGACATACTTGTCACGGGTTTCTCAGTGTGCAGAAGGTGAGAATTCGCACACCAAACCCCCAGAAAACCACAATGCTGAGGGGTGGGTAATGCCACTATGATTTGCGGTAGGAGAGTGACAGGCGACAACAACAAGAGACAAAAATCCTTTCATGATTCTTAAATATCAGGTGATTGTTGGAGTGTGGGGTATCGATTCAACAAATGCCGTTTTTATATGTGACAAGATAGCACTATAATTCTTTGTTGAATATGACATGTTCGTGTATAACAGCCAGACAGTCCACGTCAATATCTTCTAGATGGTTCGTCACTGGCGCTAAGATGTGTAATCGTTCATGTCAGCAATCAATCGCCAGCATGCTAAGGAAGCCTCGAGGTTGCAACTATTAGCTGGAATGTTCAGCATATGGGCAAAATTCTACGTCTTTGGGTGACAACTTGGTTAAAAGTCAAGGGCTTGGCCCAGGTGAATCAGGAAATCTTCCTGGGCCTGTCTTCCGGGTGGACCTGCAATAGCCATGATGAGGAAGGTGACGACTTGGACATACTGCAGCAGGGCCAGGACTAGTGATGTGCCAGGCCTGGCTTGGCCTGAAAGCCATGGCCTGGGCCTGGCTTCAGAGGGCTTGGGCCTGGCAAAAACCCAGGTCAGGCCAAAGCCCTCTGGTTGGGCCTGGCCTGGGCTTGGCTTTGGCCCAGGCCAGGGCCTCTCAATAAAAATCAAAGAAAATGATGAAAAATGATGTTTATTTATTTGAATACTAGTCAGATGGTATATCAGATAGCTCCAAATCCCAGGCAGTCCTCCCTTGAACACCAGAATCAATTTCCTCACCAACTTCTGGCTCTTAGATACGAGCCATTCAATGGCAGCCTCACAGAAGTGTGTATCGGTATAAGGTATAACTATGTTGTTGGGGGGAATCTCTTGGAGGTGTCCGTCGAGACTTGTTTGCTGCGTGTTCAGCACTGCAGCTGCTGTTTTGCATTCCTTGACATCTTGAGGTAGCATCAACTCGAAGTTGTTAGTTTTGCACCATTGTCGATAGGTGTCCTATAAACATTGATATAAACATTAATACTCAAATGAAGCGTCAAGATTCAAGTACTAAACTTACCAGATGCCGAAAGGCAATGTGGTGGTGACATGTTGAAGTGTCGCTAACAATCTGGTATGGGTAATGTTTTTTTTTCTATGAATCTGTTAGTTGGGAGGTAGCAAATCAAAGACTCTACTTACTTGCATGGCTCGCAGTCTTGAACTGTACAAGTCTTCCCATCCTTGGCCTTGTGTGCATATGGCTTGCCAAAAAAAGTGCTAATGTCACGGCTCTTTTCCTCACATCAAATGGTCGGGATTGCAGATAGGTCTTGTACATTGATGTCAGATAAAAAACCTTCGGAGTCCATGGGTGTTGCATTGCGTGTGCTCGGAGTATCTTCTGTTGATTAGAAGCATTGACAAGTAGTTATAGAACATGATAATGTAAATACATACCTGGAATATCAATTGCAGCCTGAGATGGGCTGCAAGCATCTGTAAACGATGCCTTACCATCAGCGCTTGCAATGCGGCACAGCCATTTGCCTGCAACGTTTGAACTGAGTGGTCTTGAGATGAGATGTACAAAAAAACTTACTTGTATGTGGTCCATTTTCCATACTAGTAGCACCCTCCTCATCAGATGTACTTTCATCTAGTACCGCATCCTTTGCTCCTCGTTTGCTGCCGGTTGGTACTGGTTTTTTGGTGCTGATGGCAGGCACAGGAGGCTTGTTCCTGTGGGCTGAGAGCTCTGGAGTTGCATCGTTGTTGGCATTGGTGAGTCATGACGAAAGTGTCACATTTTGTCGTGGCTGAGACACAACATGTCCTGACATGGACTCATCATCAGATACGATGATTGACATGATTAATGAACGTGACCAACTTACAGTATGGGTATGTACTTGCCTTTTCGAGAAAATTTAAAACTGTATAGTTTATATCTCTGACATCGGCCGACAGCCACAGATTTTTTACAAAGTCAAAAGCCAGGGCTCAGGCCTAGGGCTTAGGCCCAGTCAAACTACAGGCCAGGCCCTAGGCCCTAGTAAGCCTGACATTTGGGCCTGGCTTGGCCTGGCCTACATAGGGCTTGGCCTCAGGGCTCGAGGGCCTGAGGCCCAGCCCTGTACATCACTAGCCAGGACAAGCTGAAAATGATGTGGTAGCACAGCAGTACTACACAAAAGGTGACAAAACTTGCCATTCTGATGATAGCATGCCACATTGCTCGTATCCAATGGATATTATATAATTAATTAATTTTCTGCAAGTTCCTGTGACGTATCTACCATACTGCCACATCAATCAATTGGGTCACATGATGTGTTAGTCATGTAAATTGCAGCCGGTGATTTGAAAGCGGGCTGGCAGATCGCATACTATCCATGGCCAGCTTCGTCTAACAGATGGCATTGAGGTCATTCCAACAGTGGTTGGGCTGGGGCCGAGTGTTAGCTCAGATTGGGTGCTGACGAGATTGCCACTGGGTGGGCGGGAAACAAACTTGACAGGTGGACTGTTGGATGACCATTATATGTGATAAGATAGGTGGCTAAATACGATGATAGGTATGCATGTACGGGATTCGAGATATAATTCAATATGACATGAAAGTTATTATAGCTATGTTGGTAATTGGAGTGGAGGGTGGATGAAAATACGAGGAAACAAGCAAGGAGACTGTAGGTACGAGCGAGTAGGATGTGTGGAACAGAGAAGAAAAACAATAACGAGAGGAGCCGAACGTCTCACTCAGCTGGACATGTGGTGCCGGTTCCTTCCGGGCACTCTGGAACCGGCACCTTTCACATTCCCTGCTTGCCCAAACTCTTCGTGATCCTGATCTGCACATTCTAGTTACAAGCCATGCAGAATGAAGACAGGAGCCCGATGGTGCGTGAGACCCCAGTGAATATATCTGGGAAGGGCTTTACTGCCACCATCTTACTAGACAGCGCACATGTTGATGAAAATATTTATCGTTTCTTGGAGCACTTCTTGTCGCTGTTCCGCTTTCCCACAGCCAACGGAGGGTCAAAAGCAAGCAGGCAGACAGCTTCATCAATAATTGGTACAATGATCTAGGCTCGGGACCAGCCTGGCTTATGTGATGTATTGATCAGACTGGACCATCGCGAGTCTAACAATGATGGCTCCAGCTCATGCTTGCACTATCAAGTGAGCTACTAGTGGGAACAGAGGTATAAAAATTCTACGATCTTACCCTGCTCATGTGCACCAATCTCTTGCTGGCGTATGTGCATTTATCTGCAGTTTGTGCCCTTGTGGACCTTGTGCTGATATCGCAGATATAGACACTCTTTGGTCCTATTCAAGGCAGGGATGTTGTGAGGGTACTGGTGCAGCTAGTGATGTTCCAGCTCGGCTTCAAGCCCCGGGCCAGGCCAAGCTGGGCCTGATTGAGCCAGGCCCAGCCCAGGCCTAGGACACGGCCTGACCAGGGCTTTGGCCCAGGCTTCAATTTTGCGAAGCCTAAGCCACCGGCCCAAGCCATGGCTTAGCAATCTATTTCGGTATGTAAGTTTCTGTTTATGTTTATGTTGTTCTGACAATTGGTATCAGCTTCTCAGTCAATCGATCATCGATCATACCATGAGGTATATCAGAATGAGATCACAGTGAGTCGCCGTTGTCATGTTATTAAAGCTCACTGATATTTACCCCGGTCTTGAAAAGCAAACATTCAGCAATCCATGCGCCTCTACAGTCTTGCCTGGTGCTTCAACTTCGCTACCTTCGCAAACTTAATCTGTTTTCGAATCACATTCAATTTTTTATATGTGGTACATGTATATGTGTTGTATCTACCTAGCAGCCTGCAATGACCAGCACAGTCCACACAGATAATGAAGATGAACCTATCGTGCATTCTTGTCCCATGCGCAGGATCAAACCCACTGCTGCTCTCCTCCAACACTTGGAGAAGGCCGCCCTTCCATCCCAAACCAAAGCTATCAATGAATTCCATGCCACGGAGGCAGCCAAGTGTGCTTTGGAGGTTTCTGGCCAACCCAAGCCCGTGCCTCCCCCACCCACAGCTATTCCCTCGTCCAATGTGCCTCCCCCACCCTCACCTATTCCCTCGTCCAACAAATGCTTGCATCCTGATGATGCCTTCATCGACATTGAAGACGAATCTGACGATGAAGACCACAACTCAGTCCGCGAGAATGCTCATACCAACCCAAAGCCTCGTAGAAAGAAACGGAAGGCTCCAGAGAAGTCCCCCGAGTTGGTTGATGGAGATGGGGTTCTCATTGACGTTGATGTCTCTATTGCGGACCCAGGATCATCTCGGGAAGGCAAAACTGCCAATATCAACACATTCTTTGGAGCGACATTTGAGCAAACCGGGGCCAATGGCAAAGTGAAGAAACACTGAAAGTGCAGTGTTTGCCCATAAGTCTACCTTTGTACTCTCATACTACTCACTCACTCATTTGTAGGAAAAAATGTGTCCTCGTCAATGAAATCACCACCCTTCGTCGCCACGCTGAGGCCCATTTTTCCGGCAAGTATCGCAAATGGGCAAACCAACATTCATTTGAATCAATGTTACCTGGCGACATGAAGGCTCGCAAGGAGAATGCTGTGCAGCAGAGGATCAATGCCCATCTCACTGAACACAAGGCCGAACAAGTTGTACCATATTCTGACAAGTTGTTCAGACAAGCTGCCATTGAATGGCTAGTGGCAACTGATCAGGTACATCTGCCTTCCTCAATTCAAAACCATGACTGACAGCTTATTCTTCTAGCCTATACAAGTGCTTGAGCACCCCAAATTTCAAGAGCTGATTCATGTTGCTTCTCGGCAACCAACAGAGTCAGGATTCCGGGTAGGAAGGGCACTCGTGCCGAAATTATGAGAATGTTTAAAAACCACCTTACGAGGCTAAGGACCATGCTGAATGTGAGTGATTTGATGTCTGTTTGTTGTATTTTGTCTCATTGGGCTTCATATAGTGCTGCTGTCAAGGGAAACATTAATACCACCTGCGGACGCATGGCAAGCGGAGAACGTCGACGGTTATTTTGCTGTCATGGGGCATTGGATTGAAGAGAAAGTACCCATGCAATGGGAAATTGAAAGCTCACTCCTTGGGTTCACGAGAGTCAACAATGCACACAGCGGCAAGCGGCTGGGCAGGGGCCTTATTCAAAATTCTCGATCGTGTTGGGATTGCACAGAAGGTAAATCAGTTTATTTGACTACGACATCCTACAGCGCTCATATAACTTAGCTCGGGCATGTCACCTGCGACAATGCTGCAAAACGATGGGACGACACTACAAGAATTTGCACGCATATACAAGGCTAAATATAACAAAGTGTTTCCCTGGCGCCAGCGCAAAATCAAGTAAGTCCTGTCATTGTCCTGAACTCACTATGACACTCATTATTTGTGCAGCTGCTTGGCTCATGTCATTAATCTTGCAACACAGAGTCTGATCAGCACATACAGCAAAGCACTGTATTACAACCCTGCACGAACCGAAAAGTCATGAACCGACCACTAGGGATGAGATAGCCCTTGTTCGAAGTATTTGTGTCAAGGTACATTTGTTTTCATTAGAATCATATGACACTACTAAGATATATTGATGTCCTGCAGGAACAGTCATCCGCGAAGGCAAAGGAAATGTACCGGAGTGTGCAGATCAAAGCAGGAGTGTCTCAACCAACCCAAATGTTGATTGACATGAAAAGTTCGTTGGTCCTCAACATACATTATGCTTAATCATGCCGAGACAAACAAGGAGGTACATATTTCATGTTGTCATACTTCTACTCATTGATGCTTATGACTGGCT
Source organism: Suillus bovinus (assembly GCF_016758785.1). NCBI lineage: Eukaryota > Fungi > Basidiomycota > Agaricomycetes > Boletales > Suillaceae > Suillus > Suillus bovinus. The sequence continues at coordinate 151,028 of NW_024542124.1, read as the reverse complement.
CTAGCACATTGATACTTTCATATATGAGATAGGTCGTCAAGAGCATGACTTAGCAAAATGTGCCAAAATTGACTTTCTTCAACTCTCCGCTGGTGAATGGACACGTGTCGGCCAATTTGCTGATCTTCTTTTGATATGAGAGTTTCTAATTTATGTGTACTAACTTCTTATGTTAATTTGTTTAGTATTCCGATGTCGCACAGCAAGCATTTTCATCTGAACGTGGCTCGACTCTGCACCTCGCAATCCCAGCGCTCGAAACCCTCTACAGGGCTTGGTCTTCGCGTGCCAAAATGTCAAAGTACACATCGTTCGCTACGTCCCTTCAAGCAGCTGCTGCCAAGGTAGATGAATACTACGAGAAGACAACACTGTCCCCTGCATATATAATGGCAATCTGTAAGTTGTTATTCATTAATCAATAATCACTCTAATGCTTGCAAATGTAGTGCTTGATTCAGTAGGGAAAATGACTTATTTCAAGCGCCACTGGCCAGAAAATTTGCATGATGACGTGGTAAGCACTGCGGAGGAAGTGGTGAGTCAAGCTTTTTTTGGCTTTGCACGATAGTCTGATTTTTCCGCCAGTTCAAAGCTCATTATTGTGAGCTGAATGAAGACACTACGTTTTTGTCATCATCCCAGCCCACGTCCAAGAAAAGCAAGGCAGGTGGTCTCAAGTCACTCATCCGCGAAGTCATCAGCGATTCGGAGGATGACTTACTTATGAACCCCACCCCTACTTCCATTGGCGATCCATCACGGCCATGGAGGGCCGAGTTCATGAGCTATTTGGAGACTGTTGAGGCAGCTCTACCAGCAGGTGTATCTGCCATTCGTTGGTGTGGGGTACGTTCTATGGCTTGCGCTACTTAGAAAATTTGCACTGATGTTAATTTTGCTCAAGATGAATGCACCAAGATATCCAGTATGGGCCTCGCTCGCACGAGATTACCTATCCATCATGTCGTCATCAGTCTCAAGCGAGCGTGCATTTTCACAAGGCGGCATAACCATCAGTAAACGACGGAACCGGCTTAAAGGAGACATCGTTGAAGCTCTCCAATGTCTCAAATGTGCAATACGACATGACCTTCTCTTTCGCGAGCCTGGACCATCCTCTCTCATGGAGTCGGAGGAATTTGACGACTCTGAATTGGAAGTTGACAGTGAGGAGAGGACCAGGGATGTTGTTGCAGATGAGGAGGATGCTTGGGATGCTTTGATTTTAGATGATGATGAGGACTCTGAGTAGTGTTACTACATGTATTTTCTTGTGCTACTATACTACAAATCTACAACTTTGCATACCACCAAGCCACGGCCTAGTATGGCTCAAGCCACGGCTTTGGGCTGGCTTGGGCTCATGGCCTAGGCTTGAAATATGGCAATGCCCTCCCCAGGCCGAGCCTAAGCCGGGCCGGAACGTCACTAGGTGTAGCAACGGTCTGTCATAGAAATTCCTAACCACAACAAGCTCCTAGTGAACATCTATCACTCGTTTTTTTGCAACCATGTTTCGCACCGTCTAACCTGCACCCCAGTGACCCTCTGTGAAGTACAGTACCACACTACCCACTTGAAGTTTTCTCTCTCCACTTGATGACACAAGATATACAGGATTGGCTTGCCCTTCTTTCTGTACTCGTTATTTTTTGTGCTGGCTCGAAAACAATAATATTTTAATGATCTGCAGTTTCGCCCTAATATGTTATCCAAAGGCTGGAAATGTTATGCAACATCATGTCTTTCAAAAAATATTCTAGATTCACCATCCGACCCTGCATGCAGGAACATATATCCCATTCACACTTCATTGATGAAGTGAATCTCCTCGACTCTAGTTCAACGATAATGATACACACGACGGTGAACAACAGTTATTTGAATTCGAATTCGTTAATCTTAGTTGTAGTTCCCATATGATCATTGTAAGTCACCATGCATGTACATGCAGACATATGAGAATCGTGATTGGAATGGTAAGTACTGCAGAAAGGCTGATTGAGATGCATGAGCGTGCACATGTACTAGCTTGAGGGGCAGGTCTATTGATGCTTTAAGAGTACCAATTGAACAACTATCCGTTGTATCTCGTGTACTTTTCACAGATAGGGACTAAATTACTCTTTTTGGCGAGGGTTGCAGGGCGTGTGTACATGTCGCAAGGCTGCATGTCGACGTCAACAGATTTCTTAGTTACTGGACCAGCGTTCACCGGTAGACTCCAGCTGCAGCTTTGCAACTTGAAGGTCGTCGACAGGCTATCATAGTAACCTTCGCATGTGAGAAATCATCACTGCACTATTTGGATAGACTTCAAGCCTCAACCAGTGTTACCGTAATGACTACACGACGAGAGGGAAACTTTCCTGCTGTCTCGATAGGACGTGTCCAAGGCGCATCTATTGCCAGGATTGTCTCTCGTGACAATCTCGCCACACATCCGCTCCTCTCTTCCAGTCCATCTACCCCTTCTCCCAGTCCCACACCAGAAACTCAGCCTTCCTCAGGCTCAATACCAAAGTATTATGTACCATACACGCCTAGGCAAAGGTTGCCTACAACAAGCACCACTGCCCAACCGCCAGTTTCAGTCTCTCCGCAGCATCAACAAACGGGCGGCGCGACTAGCAAGCTTCAGCTGATGAACCTCAGGGCCGCAGCACAGGGCATTGGTCTCGATACTGGATGCCTTGGATGGGCAATGTTAGAGAAACTGAGCCAAGACGGAGAGACAGACGAGTGGGCTGAAATATGGGGTGCCATTACCAAGGGCAAGGTACGTTTTCATTGACTGACAATTCAGCTCACAGAAAAGCTTCGTAGGCGTTCTCTACTACTCCCACTTGAGAAATCCTCAGGACAAGAGAAGATCACGCCTGACTTCATGTCAGATCATGTGCTCATGTGCAATCATCTATGCAAAGACGATACTCAAGTGGTCACACTTTCTGGCTTGCGCGGACACTTGTCTAGGTTCGTTTCCTCGTACTTAGCACCATTTTGACCTAATACATTTATTCAGCGAAAATTTGACGTTTCGCTCCTCACTCCCCCCAACAAAGTTACCCGACATCACATTCTCATCTCTTCCCCCACTCCCTTCAATCCCACCAGATTCTGGATACCCCTCATATGCAGTCCCAGCACACAGTACCTCCCTTCCGATCCAAGTTCGTCCACCAAAGCCACCCCTACCCCCGCGACCCACACCCGCTACCCAACCTTCGCGCCTCGCCATGCCTTTCGCTTCCCTATTCGGCGCCAAGCCCATGACCACACCCCCAACGATCGCTGCTTCCCTCCCTCCCATACAGACGCCATTAATACCTCCCTCAGAGGATCATCCCATTCTCATCAATGCATTCAGTATTTCCTGCGCAGTATATCGACATGATGTGATGCGTGACGTTCTTGCTGCCCTCAAGTCTGAGCTCACATCGACTCTTGAAACGGTTGGTGTCCCAGCGATGATCATCGAGCGCGTACAATCATTTGCATCCCCTTTACTTCCGTTCATTAGAGGACCTGCTGGGAAGAAGAAGCTTCACGACATTGGCGCAAGCCCAAGTAAATACGGAACATGGACCGTCAATCTCGATGCGGGGAAAGATCGACCCGATGAATTGACTGAGAAATTTCAGGAGTTTTATGTGGAATTAGAGGGAGAAGTGCGGACTGAAATTGAGAAAGAGAAAGGCGAGACATCGGAAGAAGAACAAGAGTCCAGGGTCAAGGAAATCGTCGAGGTGGTGGAGGGGACTCTAACTACCTTGTTTTATGATCGGTACGTGAGCAGTATAGAAGCGTCAATTTCCCTGTTCTAGCGCTGATTCCTACTAGACTATTCCTCCCATCTCACTCTGATGATGCCTCACATGATGAAGCACTATCAAGCCACATCGCAGCTCTCAACGTTCTTGATCTAGCGCTCGAGCATCTTGATGTTGATGTTGGCAGCGCTGGGTCCGAGATTGCCGTTGTAGTCCGAGCATGTGGAGAGAGTAAGTTTTCCAACTTATCCACACGTGCTGCTCATTCCACTTCATTGATATTTTCACAGCGTTATCTCAGCTAGACATTTCCTGTCGATCTCCCAGTGATAAGGCAGCTGTGCTGGTGGCAGCACACAAACTCATAGTAGGTAAGTGGAATGCACATATACATGCGTGATATGTAATTCAAATTACGCAAAGATGGTCTTTCCCGTCTTCCTCCGATTAAACTCAGCAATAGCACAAAACACCCTGAGGAACACAAGCCGCTGCAGCGAAAGGAGAGTACACTCCCAGGACCGATCGAAGCTGTGGACGTCGCGCTCGTTGCTTCTCCCGATGCGTTATCCTCACCCGATTCACAATTCGATGGGGATGCAGCTCATGGGTCACCCGAGAAGTTGTCTCTCTCGCCTAGTGTCTCATCTCCACAGGAACCACCTTCGACTACAGCATTCTCCTCTATTTCCATCCCACCCCGTGCTGTCTCGCCCCAACTGACTATCCCCCATGTCCAACAGCCGACGACAGTATCAGGCGATGTCCTCCTCCCACTTCTCATATTTGCCGTTGTCAAATCAAACCCAGCACGCCTGGTCTCGCACCTTCTGTTCACGCAGCGTTACCGTAACGCTACGTTCGCTGGTGGAGAAGAGCGATACTGTTTAATAAATCTGATGGCTGTCGTCGAGTTTTTGGAGAATGTAGATCTTGGTGCTGTAGGCGTCGGGGAAGGTGTTGGTATTATAAGGTGGGTGTTTTAACTTTTCGATATCGTTTGTTTGCCTGCTTTAAACCACTGGTCCTTCTTTCCCATGGATTAACATGCATTCCCATTCGATACGCTAACCATTGTTTTCTACAGCACCGCGGACCTCACCCCAATCCCAATCGTACGTACTACACTTTCACCAGATGCGCCTGTAGACGCACCCGGCAGTCTTCGTGGACGCGTAGAACAAGGCGTCGACGCTATCGCGGGGTCCGCTAATAAAGTCATCTCCGGCGTCGTCGACAGCTCATTCGGCGTACTCCGCTCATTCTTACCATCTGCACCTACCTCAACATCTGCTCCGGCTTCGGCGTCTGCCATGAACTCGACATTCACGTCTGCTCCTACCACAGAGGCCAGTGACGCGCGGTGGAACATGGGGCTGTTGAGGCGAGAGAGCGGGTTCTCGATTGCGAGTTTGGTGCCAGGCAGGAAGGGGGAGGGGAAGGGGGAGGATGGGCAGAGGGAGCTCGTGGAAGTATCGTCGCGCCCTGGTTCTATACGCTCGATTTATGTGAATGAGGATGTGGGAGTGGGACGGACGGAGGACGAGAGTGAAGAGAGTGACGAGAGTGACGACGACGAGGAAGACAACGAGGAAGAGGAAAGCGAGGAAGAACATGCACATGATGCAAAAAGCATTCGAAGTTTCGAGAGCATGATGAGCGGAAGTAGTGAAGGAACACGAAAGAAGAAGAAGAAGCTTGCTTCGTTGAGTAGGAAGAGTTTGACGGACCGGTTGGCGCAGGTGCCAGGACTTTCGAGGCTGTCAGGAACGGATGCACACAAGGTCTGTCTTTGCTTATTTGCGCATTAGAGTCATCACTGACGTCCTCTATCCATAATGTACACTTTTATGATCGATCTGCATCCTGTCGCAGACGGCATCACCCCCCATGACACGTTCCTCACTGTTACTCCCTTCGCACCGCAACCGCCTCGACTCGCCGACATCATCGCGCGCGCCTTCTCCCATTTCGATACGGCTTCCTGCGCCTAGCAAGCGGTTTATGGAGTGTGCGGAGGATGATTTGAGGGTGTCAGAGGTGGCGGAGCTGTTGAGGGAGTATAGACGATTGGTAGAGGGCGTGCGGGCTCTGGGTGCGTTTGATGAGTGATTTTGGGTGTGTATGAGAAGGGATTGGTGGTTTGTATGTCCTTTCACAAGAGTTGTTATTTACACGAGCCGAATTAATATTCGCAGGACATTCCTTCACTTGAAATCCTGAAATACTTCATTCAGCATGGTCGCATGCTATCCCAACGCTTCACACGATCTGCTCTACTACTCCGAAAATTTGTCTGCTAACCTTGGGAACCTTTGCATCTCTGTTGAACTGCAGGGCGGAGTCATTAGGTAAGAAATCTTGCTAGAAAAAACATCTTCGAGGCGAATTTATGATGGATCTCTGCTGAGAACAATATTCTAGGGAACAACCTCCACATCGCTAGGCGGAACAAGTATTTGGGTATCGACTCTTACAACCAACTTTTGAAATAAACGGTGGCAAAATGTGCACCAATAATCAACATGTAAATCAATTTCGCGCAGATACAATCAAATTGATCAAAAAAGAGGACACGAACGTCAAGCCTATGATTTCAAGAATATGCAGACCATGTTATACTCGAATTAAACACTAAAATGCAGACTTTGGTAGCTATTGGACCATGATAACGACTCAGACGACTGGACTCAGAATCATGTTCGCGCTTCTAACCCTAGACTAGAATGATTTCAGAGATAGTCGAAACTCAATACTGCACATAAGACATACCAGAATTGTGATATTTAACAGAGCTAGTACTCAAAAAAAAGAGTATCACTACATAGATAATTTCCTCTAGGGACCTAAGTTAACAAGGTGTTTATTGTCAGATAGGATGCACACAACACAGACAAGTGAGGACATACTTGTTGTGGGTTCCTCCGTGTGCAGAAGGTGACCACCAGGACACCAGCTCGCCAGAAAACCACAACCCCTCTGAGGGGTGGGTAATGCCACTGTAATCTGCGGTAGGAGAGCCATGGTGGCGACAGCAAGAGACAACAGTCCTTTCATGATTCCTAAATATCAGGTGGTTGTTTGAGTGTGGGTGCTGAGTGCATTATCGATTCAAGGAATGCTGCTTTTATATGAGACAAGATAGCACTATAACTCTTTGTTGAACATGACACATTTGCCTAAAAACATCCAGACGGTTCATGTCAATATTTTCCAAATTGTTTGTCACTGACGCTAAGATGTTCAATCGTTCAGGTCAGAAATCAGTCGCCAGCATATCAAGGAAGCCTCGAGGCTGCAACTATTAGCTGTAACATTCAGCTTGTTGGCAGAATTCTATGTCTTTGGGCATCAATTTGGTTAAAATTCAAGGGCTTGGCCCAGGTGAATCAGGAAATCTTCCTATCTGCTGCATGGACATGCAATAGCCGTGATAGGATCATTAGGGACTGCTCAAAGTAGCCACCTAACTTCGCCTATGCCTAAGTCTGCCTAACTTGTTTGGTCATTTGCTCAAAATCCATCTGATCATGAGCGCTTTGCAAACATGCTTCGTATCTCCCCAACTGTTTTCAAGGTGCTTCTGCACCTTATCAAAGATCATCCTGTCTTTTCGAACAATTCTAATGTGCCCCAGAAGCCAGTACATGTTCAGCTAGCAACTACACTGTACCGAATGGGAAGGTATGGAAATGGAGTATCACTTGAGGATATTGCACGAGTGGCAGGTAGCTCAGAATGTGTTGAAATTTGAATATTGCACACTACTAGTACATTAACTTAACATGATATGCACAGGTGATGTTGAAAATGCTACTGCATGTTGCTTCAATGCTATTGAAAGCTTGCATGATCTCTTCGTTTGGCCTCTCACTCCAGAAGAGAAGGAGGTAGAGAAGAGATGGGTTGACAACCACATTGGGTTCCATGGTTCATGGCGAGATGGGTGGGTCATGTATGATGGAACAATTGTAGTCCTTTTTGCTCGACCTGGCCTTAATGGTGATGCTTACTACACCCACAAAGCAAACTATGGACTCAATGTTCAGGTACAATTCATGAATGTAAGGCTTGAAAAAAATTGTTGCTAACACATACCAAATAGATTGGCAACACTCCCTCCAATCTTTGCATTGTGGATTATTCTCATGGTTTCACTGGGTCTGCTCATGATGCTGTAGCATTTGAGCACACTGCAGCTGGACAGCACCCTAACTGGTTCTTCGAAGGTGATGAATTTGCATGGGCAGATTTGGCTTATTCACTGAACCGCTACACTATTCCTGTCCACAAACAGCCTGCATCACTTCGTCCAGAAAATGCTGCCTTCGATGATGTGGTCTCTCATCTCCATGTCTGCTCAGAACACTGTATGGGAGCTCTCAAGGGACATTTCCAGTGCCTTCATGGCCTTCGAGTCACCATCAACAGCAACAGAGATCACATTAGGGCTTGTCGATGGATTACAATTGCCATCATTGTTCATAATTTGGTCATTGATGTTGATGGAGCAAGGGCAGGTGGTAAGTTTTCTGGAATACATACAGGTGTGCAGGAGAACGAGGATAGAGGTGAGGCAGATGAACCTATTGATGGTGAGGAAGATGTAGGTGTGAAGCGGAAACAGTTAGTTGCAGAGCTCACAGTATATAGAGGATTATTATGACATTAAAACTGGGTAAAGTATTATAATGGAACATACTATGTACATGTACAAAGTGTTACAATAACATTTAGAACCCACTTATTTTTCTTTTCTGTAACCATAGCGCCAGCTCTAGACTCATCTAGACCTGGCTATTCTCTTATCAAGCGGGCTGTCCGCACTTCTTCTTTTCTTGATTGTAACATAGCTACTATCATGCGCCGCATGGTTGTTTCATCTATCTTTGCTATCTTGATAGGTTGTACTATTTTTCCTATCTTTGTTACCTTTCTTGACACAGCTGCGCCGCTCCTTTTTACCTATATAAACCCCATGTACAACAGCAGTATTCCTTAACTTAATCTACTGGGTTTTCCCTTGAATCCTCTTCTATAAGGTCTCCAGCCTTATAGTCTGATACTTGATTCTAAGACAGTCACTCACTGTCTTAGCCTGAACCCTTGATAGGCAGAAGTGCTAAAACCACTCGCTGCTGATCCTAGATAGAAGCCGCCGTGCTCGTCTAGTGAGAACCCTTGAACCAGAACCCTCCTTGTACTAGGAGGTCTGAAGAACTGTCAACAAGACTGGTCTATCTTTGACCATTGACAGAAGAACTATCCCAGTCGTAACACAAAGGTCAATTGGTATCCAGGGTATCCAGTCAATTAACATATCCTAAAAGTCATCCTGGTCAGAAGGAAGTTCACCACCTGCCTCGATATCCCAAAATGGAGACTGAGAACGAGTTGTAGGTGCTGCAGGCTCAACATCAATAGTCTTGGAATCTTCAAATGCAGCTACCTTTTGACAATACTCGTCAGCAGTCCAAACACCAAGTTTGAGCTCCTCAATGAGTATCTTCCGCTTCTTGAGCTTTTGTTCCTCAATAAGATGAGTATTGAGGGATTTCAAATTTTCACTGCAAAGAACATTGAGTTAAATACACATTCTGGTCAGATGTCACTCACCGTTGGAGATTGAGAATGGAGTCCTCGAAAGAACACTTTTGAGGGAGCTTCTTAATTGAAGCTCTCGCCTTCTCGAGTGCACTTTCAGAGATAGAAAGGGTTTTCCCATGATGAACATTTCGAGCAGGTATCTTTAAAGTATTAGATATATCAGTGCCAAAAGTGTACTGAGACTCTGGAGTCTTGGGCACAGCCATTGCTAAGCTCTGAGCAGCATCAGACTCAGCAAGCAGAACTGGGTCTATGTTCTCAAGCCCATCATTAGGTGGCTGCATGAATGTGACATGACAACCATGTGGCCCAACACCTGTGGTCACAGCTGGGGGGTTGACATTTGGGCAAGTTGCCCAAATTCGGTGACAATTTGGAAAGAAAGGCCATTTTGCAGTGATTGCATCTGCAAGACATGAATTAAAAATCACGGTGAAAAGATAATGAAAAATCATGACTCACCCCAAAGGTTTTTCGCCTCTATCAGCGTATCATGGTCAGGACCACTCGAGGGGATGTAGAAGTCAAAAACCACGTCAGAATTTTTATCTGAAGGGTTCTCACCATCTTTCAAACCTCCACCAGTCTGTTTCAAGGCTGCAGCATGCTTCATGTATGTAACCCGATGCCTGAATACTTACATAAAGTCAATGAAGACAATGAAATAAATGAAACTCACAATTCAACCTTTTTCCGAGTCTGATCTATCGCTGTCCTTGGATCCAAAGCAAACACCTCAGGTAAAATGGTGTTTGCTATAGTTTTATAAGCAGAAATCTTTCGGTCACCTGTTTTAGACTGGGAAATATCAATATGTGCTTCGAATGACAATGGTTCATGCACATCATTGTCTTCTTTGATGCCAAATAAGACTTTGAGGTTGACTGGCCTCTTGACCTCGGCAATGAGTTTCCATACAAGGTCAGATGTCTATGTGATAGGTGGGATGCTGGTATTTGTTTTACGTGGCATTATTATATATAAAGAGTGTAGGGTAACGAGTGTGATGGTTACAAGGAGTGTATACACTGGTATGTAGTGCAGGGTGCTGAAGTACAGACACTGAGCACTGACTGATTCAGCGGCTTATCTAATACAAAAAGTTAGGCAGACTTAGGCATAGGCGAAGTTAGGTGGCTACTTTGAGCATCCCTATTGACTGATGAGGAAGGTGATGACTTGGACGTACTGTTGTAGTATGTAGGGCCAGGCTGAAAATAACGCGATACTATACAACATTGCTCGGAATTTGTTATGTAAATTAATTAATTTTCTGCTGGCAGTTAGCAAGTTTCGGTTATGTGACGTATCTGCCCCACATACTTTGTCACTGCCACGTACATCAAGCGATCATGTATATGTGGGGTTTATACAATGGACAGGCTCCGGTATACTTACCTTTCTGATGCATATGATAGAATGCAACATTGCTCGGAATTTTATCTCCGTAATGGTCCAGTGGATATTATGTAATTAATTAATTTTCTGCTCAAATTCGAGTTCCAGCCCTTACGATGTGAAGCACTCACTGGACTTCAGGTTCCTCACGGCGTCGCCAACACACCTGAGGCCTGACCCTTCCTTTCCAATAGGTAAGTCTTACGATCACGCATATCGCAAAATATTATTATGCTTAGTTATGATAATACCCAACACCAGCATTAAATGCTGTCTCAAATCTCCACAGACGGATCTCTCTACTTGAAGTTTGCATTGTGCAACACCCCCCACCATCTCGCTCTCAGCCTGTCGACAGAGCTCAATGTTTTACCAGGATATATAAATTCAGCGTTTCAAGCGTGTTCTACGTCATATCAACGTCCAACGATCTGCCTCAAAAGTGTCAAAGCCTTGCTTCCTTCGCTACTACTCTGCTCGTCTCTTAACTTGGTCCTAAGCCTTACCAAAGCCTTTCCCAACTGGTTTTGGCCTTTTTGATCTATCCCAATACCCCAAAACGAGTCCTTATCAGAATCCTGTGGAGTATCATTAAACTTCGTCATGGTCCTTGATACGATCTAGTCTGCTAACCTCGACAAGCTCTGCATCTCCAGTAGAGAGTAGTTCTTTCTTTAGATGTCTGTTCTGCGAGAACTTATGCCAGAGAACAAGGTCCATCTGATTATTTGTGTCATCAGCTGAACGCAATTGCAGTCGATACTGATTCTCACCATCTCAATCCTCACTTGCAGCCAATCAGATCGCACTTCGGGACTAAACCTGTGGGCTTCGTCAAACACTACACGTGGACGCGTTGAACAGGTCCTAATGTGCTCTGCGAGCTCGGGGCGGCGTTCCATGAACTGTTGCAGTAGTGAGTACTATAGTAGTTGATATGCTGTTCGCAAAGCTACTGACTTTCAGCGACTGGAAGAGATGTTCGCTCGTGGGGTATTTCTTTCCATGGTACTCAATTGGGTCGGATGAGAAATTAGTGAATCCATAGTATGGGTCGTGGGCATGATAGAAAAGTATTTTGTTTGGCTTCCCATTTAAGAGTGTCATGCTGGAGTGTGGAGTTGGGTGGGTGGCAAGTGAGGATGACTGAGGAGATGTCGATGGGCGCTGTGTCGGCGATGCACGAGGGGGATGCAACCCACGTGGTATTTGGGGCGGCGGGGCAGGGCTTGTGGGGGCAATACTAACTTTTCCGCCATCCGACAGGTATCCACGATCCTCCTCGAGTCCCTTCTTGATCCGTTCAAGTTTACGGGGACTCTGTTGCTCGGCTGAGCTGATCCGAAATGATTGGGCAAGGTCCATGTGGTGCGTCAGGAATGTTGTTTGGCTACTTTTCTCCTCGTTGGACGTCGGTGCCTTCTGGAACTTTCGAGGTGATTGCAGTGTTGCCGCTTGGTTTCTTTGGTTCGTGGTAGGCTTCATACTTGTCACCATGTTACAATTTTTCGGTCTCTATATGAAGAAGCTTATGTATGAGGCGCGATCCTCTTATTCCCATGCACCATGTGCTGCAGGCACGTTGCTGCTTCGAGGAAAACTGGATCCGTGATGCAGCGATGGTCTGTGCTGGAAGCAGCGCCGTAGTGGCGCTGCTTCACGCGCATGTAGGGTGTGCACTACACGTGGGCCATATGCGCAACCAGTTATCTTGTTTGGTGAGTGAGCCTGATGTCGTTATATTTCCTTTCCTACGATGGCTACAATCCTGGACACTGTGCGACGAAATGCTACTATGTGCGAAGTATGTCTCGGAGACTGGTTTTCTTCCTATCAAATATTGAATCGTGTTGGTGATAGGCATGTGGTATCAAGCCAAGATATGTTGGCCCAAGTGGAACACAACACTCTTATTGTGGTCGCTCGTGTGCTCTGGCTGGGCTCGGAAAGGCAGCGTCTGAATGCTTGCTCAGAGGTTGCAGCAACACGGGGACTGCTTTCAATGGGTTCTGTTCCGTTGATCACGCAAAGTAAGTCGTAATAACGAAATGCTTCTTGAGACAGAGATTGAGAGTCAGCAGGAAGGGGGGTGCTCTTTCTCCTCCGTCAACTGCTCCCAGCCCCAAGACGCCGCTACAAACTCACAACCACAACGGTGCTGGGCGCACGAAGCCTAAAACTCCCTCGGATGTCGTTCACTTATCTGAGATTCCCAGTTCTGCGACGGTGTGGCGAGAATGTACGTGATATTTTCAATCACGCCTATGCTATTTGACTTATATCTTTTCAAGTTGTGAGGGAGTGGAATAGCAAGTGGCTGTCCCAGGAAGGGTCAGCATTGGTGGAAAAGCTGTATGAAATATCTTATCCGACGAGTATATCCGATGCCCAAAATAAATATCTGTGAGTGAGTCCTCTTTCATTGAGCTCAGAGCTAAGTCTAGTTATCCATAGACAGGGCTCACAAACTACTGGGCAAGCCCACATCTTACGCACATTTCACGCATCTCAATGCATCTGCGACTTGGGGACTAAAGGTCCCACGCTTTGCAAGTGGAACTCGTGCGGCATCTGTAATGTCGTGGGGTCGGCTTTTAGATGTGTCACATTTGGTGTGCCATACAATATAGGCAGGTGAGCAGTCATCTTCATTTCATAGACGCATTTTTCATCTCTATCGTCATTCGTTTTCAAGGCAAGGGAAGGGACTATACTCTTCTAGAGACCCAGCTTCCGCCGATCGGTTTGCCACCTCGTGCTTGTCTTCGCCTTACCGCGTCATGATCGCCTGCGATGTTGTTTTACCACAACACCTTGACAAGAGCACTTCGGTAACTGACCTGAACTTGAGTTTAGAGCTTTTATTGACGTTATACCTGTAGGTCGTTGCTGGCGACAGGGTAGTTGTTCGAGTGTCAGATGCTATTATTCCCAGATTCATCGTGATGTACACGAAGCAGACTTAAACATCGCCCTCATTAGTTTGGACAGGCATCATGATTTATTTATGTATTTCAATCTCTTGTGAGTTAGCGCAAACCAAGTTTTGCCGGAATTGTTTGGATTTCCTTGTGGGTCATGATGCATGATGATCTAGCCACGTGCAATGCCTTCCCTTGATCGAAGGAACAGGAGGCAAACAGAAGGCCTAAGAATCACTAAGGCGTGCCCTTTTTTGCTCACTTTGCACTGCTCCATTCCATGATAGATAGCCTCGTGCACTAACATGCGGACAGCACGTTGTAGTGTGGTACCGTCTACCCCAACGCCTAGGGTGTCTCAGCAGCCTCATGCTAATGGCCACCACCTCTATAAACCACGACGCAATTTTGAACTGGGCAGCGGCTCAGATAACTTCAATGGCTACTGGACTTTGCGAGGTCAGTAGTTGCTTACCCCGTCCCTACTAGTACTAGTAGTTCACCCTTGAATATTCTTCCGTAGAACTGTCATAAGGCGCCGAAATTCGGTACTCACAAGTACTGCGGCAAAACATGCGCCGCTCAGGCGGCCACTGCACACCAGCCTGCACGTCGCGCGAAACCAGGACCACCTCCCAAGGCCAAAGTTCCTCCACCAGCCCAAAAACCGGGACGGCTCTGCGACGTGAGTGCGGAATCATGATGACCTGGTACTCATGAAACATGTTTCATTCCAGTATTGCGGGCAAAAGCCAAAGTTCAGTAACTTTGATTACTGCGGTAAATCATGCGCATCGAAAGCCTCTACCGCTCTTCCTGCGCAACCTGCTGTACATGGCCGATCGGTTCCAAAGCATGGCGCTCGCCTTCCGGCCACTGCTCAGCCTATCAAAACTTCTAAACCAGCAACGCGCCACGCACTGGCAGCAACTGGGACCAAAGGTTACCCATTATCGCCCATCTAACTTGGATACTTACTCATATTTGTAGATGAATCCAGCGAGGATGACGACGACGAATACGCTGATGCCGATGAGGAAGCTGAAGACGATCCGGGAACAGGCACAGATTTAGATGCATATCCATCAGATGATGACGAAGAGCCTACTCCGGCTCCTTCGTCACGACCAGTCAAGACTGTGCATGCTCCACTGAAACAAAGCCACCCAGCCCGTCATGTGACTGGTACCTGTCTTGTCCCCAACTGTGGAAAACCGTCTTTCGTTGATAGAGGTGGGGTAAAAACAGATTACTGCTCCACACGTCACCGAGAGTAAGTGGTTACAGAAGGTCTATTGCCACGAAATACTAATGTCCTCCAGAGAAGCAGTGACCCTCGGACTGGTTCCGGGATGCATCATGTGCCAACGCTACCCACAGACTGGAATAGATTACTTCTGCTCTGCCGCTTGCAGAAATCAGTCCATGACGAAAGTCTAGCTAACGGCTGTGTGAATACTGTAACAGTTCTGTACATTACATACGTGTAACAGTATGTTAGGCTCGTGATGGAGTTATTTCGTGGTAATTTAAAATTCTGTGAGCGAACACAAGAGTGGACGCCTCAGAAGAATGCGCATCAAGATGAGGACCGCTGAAGCTGGAAGGAAAGTCCTCGATATCAACATCGGTCCGTCTTGTCCACGATTTTCCCTGGATGATTCTTAAGATCAATACAAACGGCGCAATGACCTGGATGGTTGAAGATGAAATCCAGATGGCATGACGTAGTGCCACTTCTTACCTGCATTTGGTTCTGAATGACCATGAATGGATATTGAACAAAGTTATCCATCGCGTAGAGGATAAGATAGACGATCGAGCTAATCGCGGAAATCATACAAGATTCAGTGGTCATGGCGACAATACTGATGTACTCCGTCCCATGATCATGAGTTCCTGAACAAATGACGTACATCAAAATGATCAGACGATATAGCATGCATACCTGTTGATTTCCTGAGCTTCGTACGGTGCATCATTATGCGAGCAGTTATCAATGACGTCGTGATAATATTGAAGGAGAGATTGACCACAACGAAGATGCAATACGCTTTGGTCATTGCTTCCATTGACTTGGACACTTTTGTTGTATTCACAAACAGATTGATAGAAGTCACTGTCGATGTATTGTCAGCAGCCTTGAAGTCAACGCTTTGGATCGTAAAACATACCAATAACGACAAGGAACGCGATGAATGGGATAGGGATCAGCCATATTTTGTTTTTCGTGTTTCGGAACACGATAACACAGCGCACAAGCTAAGGTAGAGGTATGAATCAATGATCCGCATGAGCACAGATGGTACTGATGATCTTACCATGAGCACATCGGTCAGCCATTCGGAGATGATATAGCACGCCATTGCTGCTACGCTAGCCCAGTCACGCCATAAATCGATCTCGTGAGTCACTGGAGTGATGCGAGAGCCCCAATTTATAACGAACGTCATCCAAATTCTTCGAGAATTTGCGGCAGCATATAATGTTTCAAGAATAAACATGGCGGATGTATAGCCAAGGAAAAATAGTCGAGCCTGCCGCATCGGGCTGTGGACCAACGAAAATAGGCACTGGATGTAGATGGTCAGTACAGTCCCGTAGCAAATACCTGTAAAAAGTGTTAAGCTCAGGAGGGATATGACATCGTGCTGGGGTTCTGACAGTGATTCGGAAGACATTGCCAACCCTCGACTCTGATCGAGAAATTGAGATCTTTAAACACGCTCCTGCCATCAATCAATCGCAGGGAACCGCATGCAGAGCTGGGTCACTAGTACTAAATCAAGCTTTACAAAGGAGCGGACGGACAGAGTGCTGCAGATGCGGAATCTCGAGCGGGTAGACATATCCGCGGAATTCCTTGGGCATTGATCTGATCAGTCAATTGAACAGCCCACCACCGCCTCGGTAAAGAAAAAACGACCAAGAATGCCTCACGAGCTTCTGCATATCAAGGTCTGACTGGTATCGTCGAGGAGTTGTCGAGGAAACTACATCACCGCCGCGGCAGCTGAGCGCTGAGCGCTGATGCATGA
The DNA here is from genome assembly GCF_016758785.1 of Suillus bovinus. Taxonomy (NCBI): domain Eukaryota; kingdom Fungi; phylum Basidiomycota; class Agaricomycetes; order Boletales; family Suillaceae; genus Suillus; species Suillus bovinus. The sequence continues at coordinate 134,288 of NW_024542124.1, read as the reverse complement.
TGACTCATACGTGCGTCTCCAACCATTTATATTACATAATCTTACCAGTACGATTCTTTTACAATTTTCGCTTTAAACTTGCTTCAAACTTGACAATATGCAAGGGCTATAGCATCTTCATATATATTAATAACTTATTGAGCCGGTTTTGTGTGCTGTTGTAGAGTAATTGAGGAAGTGTTTCAATGAGTGGAGCTGTTTCAGTGACTTGTGATTGACTGAACGTAACAGTAGTATGGCCAGTACTACCAGTGCGCAACTACGATCCGTGACTTTCATCGTTGTGTGCTTAGCGAGGCTACTGCTGGCATGATTCTTCACAAGTGCATGATTATCTGCCTTTCCAGCTCGTTCAGACATGCCAAATAGTAAGTACAGTGATCGTTGTGCTGTGCGCGTAATTAATTCTTTTGTGATTGATTACTAGTAGCAGTCTTGTCTTGGTCTTGCTTTGATCTACCACACTCCCGGTCAGTGCCAGTACTGACCGCGCGTTCGCTTTACTGCGGATCTATATTCTGTCTGATCATCATCTCCTGGCCCAGCCGCTATTTTTTTCCTTCTAAGCTCATACTTCTGAGTCGTGTTCTCCTCCAGCACAAACATGTGGGATGTGCTTATGCTTGTGACACACACTTACCTCTCGCGGCGCGGTACGTTCCTCTCGTTTGGGATGCCTCTCAGTGGTACCGTTTTTCGGAAACTCCTCATTTGATCGTCGGGTGTTACTGTTCGTTTCGCAGGAGCGCTGGTGCAATTCTTGTGCTTCTTCGCGGGGCTAAATGAACAACCCTGAAGTTGCGCCGCCAGTAGAGGGACGGTGGATCGCAATATGCTACTTGTGCGCGGTTTGGTCGCAAATACTGCTAGATTTATTGATTGCCGGCATTGTCCCCAGGTTGTGTTATCTGAATCAAATTCATCTTACAGCGCCCATATTCCCCAAACCGATGAGGCTCTCACATGTCACAGTCTGTGATATCTATATGATTCCGATGATATTAAAGTGACGGAGATTAATTAGATAATTGCAGCGCACCAGCATATTGCAATGATGAGCGAGAAGATAACCTGCGTATCACACAGCGGGGAAACTGACATTTTGCCGCCAGTGGAATTACTTTCTAGAGTGCTCCGGACGCTCTAGGCTAGGTTTCGAATGCTCTAATCAGTTCCAGATTTGCTTTAAATTGAAATCTTGCAAGAAATAAAATGTTGAAACCCCTGATATGTCACCGGAAGGTATAGACGATATGACAACATCAGAACAAGAAGTAAAAGGTCCGGGCCAGGGAAGACCTTCACCATCCATTCAACATTCAGAATCGTTTCATGTTGGGGAAATCATTAATACGTAGCATCAAGCCGCATGTCAATATACGCCCCTGCTGTCACAGGATCGTACTTCTTCGGCCTGTCTTTGTCCCAACAGCCAGGGAGGCAGTCAATCAAAAGATCTCTGTCAGAAGACATAAACTAATCAAGAATCGATATCAAACAAACATCAAATATCTGCAGGAAGCTTACATATGGAATCGAGAAGCGCTCTTTGACCACTCCCAACTTGCCATCATTCGTGGGCGCACGCACGCGGTGCAATGTTGATTTGAGTGTGTCTAATCGAAATAAATCATACAGCCTTGCGGAGAACAACAGCAGCTCAGAAGAATCGTACCGTTTGACCACCGCATCAAGAAGTCCCCTATATTGAAAACAACAGTTCCCGGGATGGGTGACGCAGCAATGAAATTTCCTGAACCGTAAGGGCTCTCAACTTCGAGTCCCCCAACATCATCTTGGAACAAAATCGTGCCCATTGCATAATCCTATCGTTCATTGTTAATTAGTGACACTACCGGTCAAATGATCACATACCGTGTGCGCACCGATTCTGCCTTTCGCACCGCATGCGAATAACTCTGCTGGCGCAGCTGGATAATGCAACAATCGCAGTTGATTCTCTGCTTCTTGGTGATATTTTCCCAAAAATTCGCCGCCGCCAGGGAGCTTAAGCCCTAAAGATAACGCAGGCAACAACTTCTCGATCTGAAAGCGACGGCATGTATCAAAGAAAGTAGATGCTGCGTCTCTGAAGCCAGGAAGAACTTCCTCTGGGAGCCAGACATTGGAGATGCGTGAGCAATTATTACGCCCAATGTCAAATGATTCTTTGAAGTCCGGAGTTTGTTTCCGTATCTCAGCGAGCTGCGTCGGGTCGAACACCTATGCGAGTCAGGATATTGGTAGTTTGAATGATACTGACACGTACCATTTGGGAAATTTGCTCCCTACCAACCTGAATGTCATTTGTTAAGACATGTTACCATGTAGTCTTCGTAAATTAGAACAACACACCCCGCTATATCCTCGGTGTTTCCATCCCTCCTTAGGGTGAGGAGCCAATAGCTTCGTTTCGATTGGAAGCGAGAATAGCTTCCTGCTCTTGATGCACACTCATTGTTTGAGGTGAATTTGGCACATGCGGTGATATGTACACACCCATTCAAATATGCAATCCACCTCTGCCTGAGGGATTCCAGTGTTGCGAAAGTATGCAAAACCGACTTCTCGACACGCTTTGACTAATTGATTTCCTATTTCTGTCGCTTCCTGAGCATCAAAAAAAAGGATCTTCAATGATATATCCCATGTGCATTGTGAGCACCACACGTACCAAGGAAGTACCATCCCCGAAGCATGCAAAGTCGATAATCGGAATTGCAGTGGGTTGGAGTGAGACGGTACCTGACATGATGTGATGACATGGCACTCGAACCAGTTGAGTTACTTATAAATTATTGGCTTAGTCCGTGCATCTCGTCACAGGAAGGTCACATTGGCCGATTTAATAGCCCGCTCGACATTTTGCTAAGTTACGGACGGAGGTTAGCCTTAGACTGGTGAATGATGGAGTGGACAATTGCGATCGTGCATGTGTCAAATAAGTGACACCGCGTATGTACATATACTAGATGACAGTAAGATACCGAGAAAATTAACACCGACAATATCCAAACACCCAGCTCAACTATAATAGATGAATCCAAGCTTCCTGTTCGTTATGCCTCTCCGCCCTCACCCATCTTCCTCCGGACTCCCAGTATCATCTTCCTCGTCCTCTTCATCAGAGTTGTCGTCCACCGGAAGCGTCATCAGGTCATTTAAACTACAGGAAATGACATCAGTCCATTTACTCCAAAAGCTATACTCAGAATGAAGCGTGCGAATGGCGCCTCTGCTTCAGAAATGGTAAGTTACAGCACGCACCAATGAACAAAGGGCTTCATCACATCCGCAACCCCACGTAGTGTATCTATGAAGTCGGATGCAACGACTTGGGCATCTGTGAACCGATAGGAAACAGCGAGGGAGCGGCATTTGAGGAGGGCGATATCTCTAGAAAACGCGTAGCATAGTGTATTAATTAGCCTTCATGACTCAAATGATACTCTACCACGTACTCGTGGTTCTTATCCACGCCCTTTGGTGCCACCTTCAATTCATCTTCATGCCCGAACACACTCTGACGATCTCCATGCGGGTGCGGGCGGGGAGGGCCAAAATGGGTAGTAAATGCTTTAGAAGAAAGTATTGTGTGCAGAGTCTTAGCGGCGGGTGTGGAGCGAAGTAGGTGATTTCTGTTGGATGTGAGAAGGCATGAAAAGAACCACGGAAACAAAGCGGAGACGAGACACACCTGAGAGTCGCGAGTTCGTTCTTAGCAGGACACCATGCACCTGCAGCGATGACGCTCTCGTCACCCGGCTTGACTAATCATCATTCATGTCAGCATATATCGATCTAGTATTTTCAGCTATAACATACTCATTCTGTATGAACAAGAGACGCAAATATATCCAGTTAGCTTGTCCGACTTTGATGCTAAGAGGTGCGTACACGTGGTCTACGAACAGTTAGATATCTGCAAAGAAAGCAAAATGTTATGAAGCTCACAAAACGCAAAAATACCCTTCCTGCCACTCCTCGAAAAACTCGCAGACAGCCCCTTCTTGTATGGTGTTTTATCATTGCTGAAGCGGATCTACGCGCATGACATCAGATCCGCTGATCCACAAAAACAGGTGAGAAAACAAACATCTCTATATATACGGTGGATGACGTCTTTGGGGGGCAACGGGGGGATCTGGGAGTCGACATCTGTGAGCATATCAGTGAACGCCTCGACGAATTCCTTGAATTCCTTTTCTATGCGACGGTAAACTGGTTCTGTTTGCCAAATAAGGTCGGAGCTTCAGCCTAATGCATAAGCTCCACATACCGCGTAGCTTAAACCTAGAGACGCGTGACTGATTTTCAGCCAACGATAAATAAATGAAGACCGTGATAGAAGTACGAACCATTCACGGTCGTTACACGCAGGGTCCTTGAGTTGCACTAGAAAATCAAGCGTGTTCTGCGAAACCTGACCGGGAGGCACTTTAAGGCTGGTAGGTCGATTATCCCTGACGCACTAGGAAATGAGCAGCTTACCCCAGCCTGTCTTTGGAGCTTGCACGACGCGACCTACGACTTGCTGCCCCTCCTTCAGTTTCAAGTCGCTATCGTCTACATCCTCTTCATCTTTGACATCATCTTTCTTGGCTTTGGGCTTCTTACGCTTGGGCTTAGGTTTCGAAGGTGAGCTGGACTTAGAATTGGAAGAATGCGTGCGTTTCTTAGGCGGCAGGTCATCGAGCGCGTCGCTGTGAAGAGATTCGGGCTCGGAATCTTCATCGGATAACTGAGCGCGCTTGCGAGGGACAACTTTGCGTGTAGCTGGCATCGTGGTTTGCTTAAGTGGGATGGAATCATGTGCAATTGCAATAGTGACTGAAACAACCGCGGGCTTTGAACTTTACCTGGGATGTAACCCTTGCAACCAACCTATCCCCATCACGCCCAAAAGAGCTTGCATGCAGCCGAAAGGATGTCAACTGCTCATTAAAAATTGTCATGGCACAGAAAAACGACCGGGACACGCCATGGGACCTTTGAATCATTGAATCAAATATTCGAATCCATCGAGTCCTCGCAAATTCTCGCAAACCGGGTCGCATTTCAGCTGATTTCAGAACGCGGATTTCTCCGATGAGGTCGTGAAGTACGTCGCTGCGAGATTCTGGTTGATTCAAAAACTGAATGCACTTACCATCACCTGAAGGGATAGTCGATCACGGCTCTCGGATACAGATGCCAACGCGCTTAATCCTCATGTCCAACTGAGGCGTCTAGTTGAGACGCGAGGAAGATTGGAAATCAAGTCAGGAAACACCCCCCTCGCCAGCAGATGACAGGTGCTATTGCAGTGGAGAATTGGATGGTAAGTATCATCATGAGGCTTCCGAGCGAGTAAGTCCATACAGGACGTCCGGAGAGCAAAGTAAATACAAGCTCTCCGTAACGTTGAATGATACATAGTAATAAAAAAGTAAACGGCATGATAAGGAATAAGGATACACGACACAGAATCATTCATAACCCAACTCAGCATCAATTCGTGCTCTCCGCAAGTTCCTTCTCTCCTCGTCAGTCATACACGACCACCCTTCAACAGTCTCCGATAATTCCTCCTCAATGCGTTCCTCCATCTCTATTTGCTTCTTGCTCTTCTTCGGCGGGGGCGGTCTCGGTAATGGTGGTGGAGGGGCTCGTCGGTTGGGGTGCAGCGGTGCAATCCGTGAAAGCATCATTCGTGAAGACTTCACCAATGGCGAATAGGAAGGACTGTTCGAGAATGGTGAATTTGGTTGTGAGTTGACACGCCGGATGAGCTCTGACATTGGGGTCGACTTGGATTTGATGGTGAAGGCGCGTGACTTGAGAGTGGCGGCTGGAGTCTGCTTTGGTAGGGTAACTACGCTTTGCGGAGAAATCTTCTGGGTAGAATGTAAGTAAAAATATTAGAAGGTATGGAAATGGGGTACATTGGTTATCTCAGGGACTGCGATGATTTCAGAATCCTTCCCGAGATCTTCGCCTCGAGAATCTTCGTCCTGGGGCAAATGGCTACCTTGTGTAGGTGACCTCGAACGAGGAGGTTCGTCGTCCTCATCTTCACTTTCCGAGAGAACCGCTTTTCTTTTGCCTTTCGGCTGGGGTTTCGATTTCGATTTCACGATGGGGGTGGGTTTCGGTAGTGCATTCTTCGACGTAACTTTTGATTCCTGTTTCTCAACCAAATTGTTGTCCTCGAGAGCGGTATTACATGCAGCTGGCTCATCCGTGGGGAGGTTGTGCGCAAGATTGTCGAGCTCGACTTTGTCAGCCTGCTTCCGACTCTTTTTCTTCCCCTTTGCTCGAGAAGACAACTTCGTGTCCTTTTTCTTACCCTTGCTCGCAGCAGTGATAATGTCTGCGTCCCCGGTTTGTCCTTCGACTGTATGCGAATCATCGATTGGCGGGACGACAGGCGACAATGGCGCAGAGGATAAAGGAGGTGGCATAACAAAAGACGATGAAGCATCGGGGACATCCACATCCATCTCTTTTCCATGAACCTCTGAGTGAAACGGGGATACTGTCTTCCGCCTGCGAGTTATTTCGGGTGAAGAAAGTGGAGAAGACAAGTCGGGTAAAGGAGGTATGAAAGACGGGAGGCGCGATATTGTAGAAGATAGTTGGGTCGGAAGTGCTGGCCCTGCCGGTGAAGGAAAAGCAAAGTCGCTCGGCTGAGTATCACCGGTGCTTTGTTCAGCAACCTTAGGTGAAGAAGGAGATGTCCTAGCTTTAGGCTTGGGTCTCGGCTTGGGTCTCGGCTTTGGCTTGACAGGCTTCTCTTGGGATTTCTGCCGCTTCCGTGGAGGCTTGAGGGATAGTTCGTCGAGGTCGGAATCTGATGTTAACTCTATCACATCATGGCTGACAGGCACGTAAGTCGGCTTCTTGGCCTGAGTCTTCCGAGCGCGCGTCTTGGCTCGGTCGGCAATACTAAATGCAGGATCGACCTCCTCGATGGCTTCTGAGATAGCAGATGGTGTGGTTGGAGGGTGGATGCTATCTGTAGTTAAGATACTGGCTGGGATTGCAGATGCAGAACCGATTAGTGAGGTAGAGGAACGAGATTCATCGTCTCTGACGAAGTCGTCATATATGGTACTCGTGGTTCGAGACTTTCGCGGTACAGGACGTGGGCGCGGTTTAGACTTCGGCACAGGTGTTCCCGTACCACGAGGGAGTAACGGAGAAGCATTTGGTGGATTATAGTCTTGGTACCCTGGAGGTGGCGTAAACAGAGAGGTATCACTTATGTCGAGAGGTTCACGTCCTCGCTGGGGAGTCCGCGCTTGGCTGGTAATAAATGAGGCAGTCTGAATGAGTGACGCTGCAAAACCATGTCCAGTTAGCATGCGGTAAAGCACACAAAGCTTAAAAAATTCCTGACGCTGTAGTATCTTGTCCGGACCTGTAGAAACCGATGTTCCGTTCAAGAGGCCGTTTTTGTCAACAATTTGAAGAGGTCGTGAGGCGTCTTCGTCCTCGCTGTCGGCGACAATCCAGTCGTTCATAATATCGGACATGTTTTACTTGATATATGATTGCAGTTATTATGCTCGGCGCTGTCGATGACGAAGAGTATATGTAAAAGAAGTTAAGAGGCGCAAGGCAAAACACGAGATCAAAGTCATGACACATTGAAAGTACATGCACATGATCGTGTCAGTGTTCTACATACCTCACGTGATCGTGACACTATGCAGGATAAGCATATTACCTACTAGCACACACCCGTTGTGCCTTCGGCACAGGAAACAAAAAGAGCGCTTCACGCTCTTTTTTAGCTTCCTGGCCTTCAGCTTCATCTTACTTTGGGTGACTTAATAATCATTGCAGGTTTTGAGATAAATTATATTTTATTCACTGAGTTGTGATTAGTGATGTGCATGGCCCGGCCGGCACCATATAGGCCAGGCCAAAGTCATGGCCTGACCAGGACTTTGGCCCGGCCCATGATTCCAAAAAGCTGGGAGCCGGTGGCTCAGGCCATGGCTTTGAGAGTATTTCCAATGGCTTTGTGGGAAACATTTATGTAAAAATAGAATGAGCGCAAATTGGTTCCTGATGTCAAGCACAATGGTCACTTCAAGACTCGACTTTGATGTCACCACAATGTCTGTCTAATATATATGTCGCACTAATCATTATTCACTATCTATTGAGTTGCAGGTCTACTCCACGGACATCCCACACGACATTCAAACTCTGGTTTTGATATTTGTCCAACATGTGTGTTCAGCTTGATCTTGACTTAACAATGTTAACATTCTATTGCAGCTCTTCATTCACGCATCAAAAGCTTGTCAAAATCTCAAATATATCAGTATTTTATCCCAGGAACTTAGTCTGTCAGCTAAGAAATGACCTGACAATATTCATACTGATAAGGGCTGATTGGTGAAGTACTCGTCTCAACTCTCGCCCTTGTTGAACTGATCATTTACACCAACTAAATGCCACCCACTATTCTCTCAGATGGCGAGGGGGAAACTTGTGTTGCTATGCGTCCAGTGCGCAAAACTAAGCCTACTGCTGTGCTTCTTCATTCAGTGGACCCTGGCAACTCTTGCCTTCCAGAAGAAGGCTGTCAACAACTTTCGCATTGCTGAGGCTGCACGACGTGCTGAACAGGCAGAGAGTATTGTGCCAATCCCAACACCAACCTCCTCATCTCACCCTTATCAAGAACCAAATTCCGCCACATGTGATACTGCTGTGCCATTAGCGCCATCAACTTCGCATGTCCCCAACAAGATGAAACAAGTGCATGTTGACTCAGAGGAGATTCTTGAAGAAGAAGATGATGATGACAATGATGACATGGAGATGCGGGAAAGTGCGTATACCAATCCAAAGTGTGAGTGCTTCTACCATTGAAGAATTCTATCTACTGAAACTTAAACTGTCAGCAAAAAAGAAATGGATCGAGACCAAGGATGTTGATATAGATGGCATCCCCATCGACATTGATGTCCAATTGATTGTTGATGTGTCTTCGACACATGAAGGTAAAACTGCTGATATTGATCAATTTTTTTGGCCTGCATTCGAGCAGACAGGAACAAACGGTAAGGTTAAGAAGCACCGGAAATGCAAGAGCTGCCCGTAAGATTGCAGTCATCAATTTACTCTCACACTCACCTGTATTTCGTAGGAAAAGCTGTATTCTTGTAAATGAACCTACAACTCTTCGCCGGCATGCAGAGGCAAATTTTGTGGTACGCACTCATTGATCACAGTGAATATAAACTAACGGACACTATCACAATAGGCAAAATATTGAACTTGGGCCAAAACTAACAGATTTCAATCAATGTTACCTGGTGATGTCAAGGATCGCAAGGCCAAGGCTGTGCACACTCAGCAAGCCATCAATGCACATCTAATGGAACAAAAGCTTGCAGAACGTGTAGTCTCATACTCCGACAAACTGTTCAAGACCACAGCTATTGAATGGCTTGTAGCGACAGACCAGGTATGTCACTACAGCTTGATGATAGTACTATCACTAATATTTTGTATAGCCCATACAAGCCCTCGAACATCCGAAATTCAAAGAAATGATTGATGTGGCTGCTCGCACAAATAATGGTGTGAAAATTCCTGGAAGGAAGGCAACACGCGCAGAGATTATGCGTATATTCAAAAATCACTTAACAAAGCTCAAGGCAACTGTAAATGTGCGTCTATTTTATTATTTTCTTTGTTAACAGGTGTTTGAATGGGACTTAGAGTGATGCTGTTTGTGGGGATGTCAACATTACCTGCGATGCATGGCAGGCTGGTAATACAGATGGTTATTTTGCCGTTACTGGTCATTGGATCCAGGAAGACAGTCCATTAACTTGGAAATGCGAAAGTGCGCTCCTTGGATTCACCCAATTGAACAACACCCATAATGGGAAACATCTCGGTGGTGCATTGTTCAAGGTATTGGACCGAGTTGGCATCACTCACAAGGTATACTACAAACTCATATCACAACCCTTCTCCTCTCCGTACTCAATTATTCTGTAGCTTGGCCATGTGACATGCGATAACGCTGCCAATAATGGCACAATGCTTGAAGCATTTGCACAACTTTACCATCAGCGACACAAAAAGAAGTTCCTGTGGCATGAATGTAGGATAAAGTAAGCTGGTGCTTCATTTACAATATATACTTTGTATCTAACAGTATGGCACAGCTGTCTGGCCCATGTTGTCAATCTGGGTACCCAGACTTTAATTGGTACATATAGTAAATTGCCACACTACACTTCACATGATTCCAAGGCCCATGAACCTGACCCTTTGAATGTGGGCAAGTGTGATGAAATTGGACTGGTCTGTGCCATTTGTGTCAAGGTCCATCCGATGTCTTTGATACTGTGCAGTGCAAATTTGCTAATAATTTAACAGGAGCGCTCATCAGCAAAATGGAAGGAGGTATACAAGCATGTCCAAGAGAAGGCCAATATTGTACCCCCAACTCAGCTTCTACTTGACATGAAGGTTCGCTGGTCGTCAACGTACACAATGCTCAATCATGCCAAGAGTAGTAAAGAGCAAGTCAACATTTTTGTGTATGAGATGGGGTTGTAGGATTGAGATCTTACCAAACATGCTAAGATTGACCATCTAAGGCTGACAAGTGCAGAGTGGATTTGTGTTGGCCAATTTGCAGACCTGCTTTCTGTGTGTGATGATGAATTTATACAATTTTTGACTAACATTTATTTTCTTGCAAGTATGTGGACATTGCCCAGCAGGCATTCTCATTGGATGCAGGGACCACACTGCACCTGGTAATCCCTGTACTTGAGACACTCCATAAAGCATGGTTGTCTCATGCAGGTCGGCCTAAGTATACTCAGTTTGCACCTGCACTGAATGCTGCTGCATGCAAGATCAACGAGTACTACGAGAAAACAATGAAGTTGCCTGCATATGTTATGGCTATGGGTTTGTCTGTGTAGTTACTGTATATATTGTGATTGCTAACATGATATTCAAGTACTCGATCCAATGGGAAAAATGGCATACTTCAAGAAAAACTGGCCCGAAGATCTTCAGCAAGATGTCCTTGCATGCGTGGAACAAGTGGTAAGTCACAACACGTCATACATAATACTTTCATCTCTAACAAGTCTAAAAGTACGAAGCTCATTACCTTGAAATGGGTGCAACTGCATCAGCACCAGAAAATGGTGTCAAAATAGGCAAAACAAACAGTCTCAAGAAACTAATTCACCAAACTAAAAGTTCGGATGAAGATGAAGATACTCAATGATAGCGACATCGTCAGCTTGGACTAAACCTTGGCAGGCTGATTTCATGAGATATATGGACATGTTGGAGGCATTGTCTCCACCTGGGATGAGCACCATCCAATGGTGGGGTGTATGTTTTGTTTTTCTACTATTCATTTTCTATCACTCATACATGCTTTTTTTTACAAGATTAACGGTCAGAGATATGGGCCAGTGTGGTCTTCGATTGCACGAGACTATCTCTCTATTATGGCATCATCTGTCTCGAGCGAGTGTGCATTTTCTCAAGGTGGGATAACCATCAGCAACCAATGCAACCAACTCAAAGGGGATATCGTTGAGGCCCTTCAATGTGTTAAATGCGCTATCCATCATGACCTCCTTTTCCATGAACCAGGACCATCATCCCTTGTGGAGGATGAACTTAATGAGCTCGATGTTGAGAAGGGATTAGTTGAGAAGGCTGACAACTCAGACAAAGTTGAAGATGAGGGTTGGGATGGTCTATTGCTTGATGATGAAGGTGACTTAGACTCGGAGTCTGATAGTACGGACATCTTTGAGACATAGCGCTTGTATTCATTATATAGTATCTTGCTATATTTAATATTTTATGTACTTGGGCCATGGCTTGGGCTGGAGCCAGGCCGAAGCCAGCTGTCTTTCATGGCTTTGGCCTGGCCTGAAAATCCTGTGGGCTGGAGCCACCCAAAGCCAGGCCAAAGCTGTGGCTTTCGAGCCAAGCCGGGCCGGAACATCACTAGTTGTGATCAAAATTTCAAAATAAGTTACATACTTTGAGCAATATTTTGACAAAAGTAAAAGTACAATTGAATATATGTATTTTCTCATCTACTGTTGTCCTCCTCCCATCCTGTTGTCCCCTTTCCCCTTCTCCCATTTCTCCATTCTCCTATTCTCCTATTTTCCTCATTCTTCTATTGTCCCTTTCTCCTGTTCAAGTGACCCAAGCAAAAACCATGCAAGCATCCATCCCCTCCCACAACCATCCTCCCTTACTTTATAGATACTTCCCATATTAAGGTGGGGCGCTTACAAAAATGACCAACATCATGTGACAAAGTATACAAACTGTGACAAAACTACAGAAAGGACAAAGGCTCAAGAGATTCATGTAGATAGAAAAACTGATGCCTGTGGATCATTAAGAGGGCTGTTTAGTGCAGTTCATAGGAGTTATAATTGTGATAAAGTAGATGTGGATGGAAGCTTTTGATGTTATACAGTTATACATGTGTAATTGTCAGAAATCTCAGAAATCCATTTCAACTGATTAGGCAGACTCCTACCCAGTCGGTGGTGTCACTGGTGTGTTAGTGAGCCTGATTCTACAATAGTCACAAACCAAATACAACCACATACTATTTCTCTGAGCTTTTACTGACTTTTTGTTGGGCTCTAACACATTGGGGTTTGCAATATTTAGGACTTTCACCTATCCTAAATATCAGAATCCCCAATGTGTAACACACCTGACTGACTGGCACAACTTGTAGTGGCACAAGATTATGGTCTGTTTGTCTCCCCATGAAATATCAGTCTTTTGGTGGCATGGCTAGTGAATATTGATTTATTTTGAGATATATGCAACATTCTTTAAACTAGTACAAATCTTCATACTATTTTGTCAGCCTTGCAATATGAAGTCCCTACCTTTGATAATTTCTGGAAGCTTGTTGAAACCTCATTTGGTTTTACACCTTGCACCTGGCAGCTTGACTCTGCTCTGTCTCAGCTCAAAAAGAAAGATATTTTCAAAATCTCACCTGCAGGCTCTGGTAAGACTCTGACATTTATGCATTTTGGTAGCCATCATCTCCATAAATCTGTTTTTGAGCTGCTCGACTGTTGCTGCACTTGCCTTGAAAAGCTGTGCTTCTTAGTATTTGAAAGTCCAGTTGCTGGACAGGAAAAAAACTGGCAACTGAACTGGACTGCAACTTTTTTGAACTGGACCACAGCTGCAATTGTATCTCAGTCTTCATAAGTCCAGTTAGTGCTTGCTTCATTTGGGCACAGGTAATGAACCACTCAAAAACCGGTTGCAACCAGTCTACAATGCAATTGGTTGTACATCCAATGGTCAAACTACATGATATGGCAAGCATATTTAAGCTACTAGTATGATTCAGCCACCTCATCTTCTCCATGCTTCCACTCTACTGCTTAATCATCCAGGTGAAGAAGTTTTATGAAGTCAGTAAGTAAGACTTCTTCAATGCTTGATGAGTTGGAAGCAGTATGATCAACAACAGATTTCTGCCAAGCAAACTTCATAACCTGCAACTTTTCAAATTGTTCTGAACCTAAATGAGACCGGTGATTGGTAGCAGTCTCTGCACCTGCTGAGAACAGCAGTTTACAGGATACAGAAGATACTGGCACTACACAAACATTATAGTGATCTTGGCAAGTATAGGAAAGTTAGATGTGTAATTCTGAGTATATTAACAATGAGATTCTGATTGAAATGAAGGAATGACCTATCGACTACCACTGAATGACATTAGTGTCCTTTGAGACATCATCAGGGACATCATTTAGATACTGCCACAACTCAGCAGCCTATCCAGAATATTGTTGATGAGCAGCTTTGTCGACTAATTTGTGTTGATGACAATCAAATTTGGACTCTAATATTTCAATAGATGCAAGTGGATTGATGGAAGACAAGGAGTGAGTGGTGACTCCTGTGGACATATGTTTTGAATAATCTCACATGGTCTTCTCTGTTATGAACTTGGATGATGTCTGTTGGCGATGCTCAAACAAAGCATGAGTCATCAATGGTCGAGGACATCCTTGGGCTGGCCCAAGGTTAGGGGTCTTGCTTGACGTGTCTTTCGGCAAGCAAGATTTAATGCCTATGTCCAAATTGGTGGCTTATGTAAGGTGGGGAGCCTAACAATAAGTGTATCTGCCGAGGCTTACGACACCCGAAGGTTAATTGTAAAATCTGTGTTAATAGAAGGACAGAAGTCCAACTAATAATAGGGGGTTCTGCTCAATGACGAAGTCGAGACTAAGGACTTATCTGTGATGTGCAGATAAGAAGATAGAATACAGACAGCTAGCTAGGCTGAAAGGATAACTCTTGTTAGGAATAGAAGGTCAAGAACCAAGTAGATGCAAGTTAGAGAACTAGATACATGACAGCGAGTTTATATAGAGGGGAACAATGTGTATTAGTAAATGGGAACTCGTACTGCCAGAAGAAGGAATAGTCAAAGGGCAATACTAAAAGGGGAAATATGTTCAAGGTGAGTCATAGGCAAACTGGAACATGCAACTGCGGAATGAGTCAAAGAACAGAAAGTGAAAGTGAAACAAGCAGGGGCACAATCATGCAACTGTGGATCTAAGTATAAGTACAATGTGCGACTGCGCACTGAGTCATAGGTTAAGAAAAGGAAACAGGGCAAAGGGATGCAGCATGCATCATGTCATAAGTTACCATCTGGATGGTAAGGGTTAAGGAGACTGTCCACAGGATCAGTCATCAGGTGAAACAGAGTATGAGTATGCTTTGTCCAAGCAAGGGTCTGGCCAGATGTACTGGCTCTGCTGGAGCGATAGATAGAGAGCAAAGAGGAAGGCAAGGATAATAGGGCAGACAAGGGTGATGTTGAGGTATAAGTATGACATGAGGGCTGAGATGAGTATGATGAGGAGAAAAATGGTAGGGGCCCAGGCATCTAGATGTTCAATGTAACATTACCCCGGTTTCTAGGGCTGAAATCAACAAGTTCAGACATCCATATTGTCATACCAGGAGGGGTCACAATTGAGGTCACAGAGTGCTTTGAGTACTTCTATGAGATTCTCTTACCTGTCTTGTTCGATGTATGCAGCATCTTGATCATAAGCTGCTTTCAGCTGGTGCATGTTGGTGTAGAACCTTTCTGAGGAAATTCCTTGGTGGAGGATCTTCTTGTCATTGAGTCGGGGGCAGAAGGGTGTGAGATGTCTGGGGGCAGATTGTTTACAGATGTGATAAAATTAATACTCACATTGTTTCTGTTTATGGCCATACTAAGAGCAGACCCTACAAACAAAGTTGCACTGATAAGGTTTAGGGTTACCCTTGGTGTGCACATTGTTCATTAGTTCTTGTCTGGTAGGGTCCTGACCAGGTTCATGTCTAGTGATGGGTAGTCTAAGGGTGAGTATGTGCTTGGTGTTCAATCTCCAGCTTCATCAAGAGGAACATTTCAGTGGTGGAATGGGAATGGGTGTGCTATCCCTGATAGCAGGTGATCCGATGGAAAGTAGGAGTATGTCATTAGTAGTAACAAAACCCAGGGGAGGGGTAGTAAGACAAGCTTCCAGGCTTGGTTTGTTTTCTTCATTCTAAGTTTCCCCTACTCAGATTTTCTTCTTTGTGCTTCTTCTTTCCTTTTCTTTCTTTGGAGGGAGTAGGCAGCGGTTCATTGGCTACTACCTCATAATTGATAATAGAGGCTTGAAGTTCTTCAAGCTCATCACTAGTCATCATCCTATGTTGTTGTTCTTTGTGTTCAGTGAACATGTGATTAATTTCTTCTAAGGTAAGGTTGGTGACGATCAGGTTGGGTTGTTCAGAATGAAGTGTTGGAGCACTGCACTCAGCAGTACACTCAACAATGGCTGCCTATGCAGGCGGTTGGTTGTATGCGATTTCTTCTTCTATCTTGGCGATAGTGTCGCCAAAGTTCCGGGTGGTGAGAACATTTAAGAGGGATCTCTTGGCCCTCAGGATTGAGTAGTGAGTGACAGGGGATGGGAGACGGTCTGAATGTGGACTGGTCAAGTAAGTGATAATGTCAATTGCCTGAAAGGCATTGATAAGTTTCAAGAGAACCATGTCCTTGGTATGGTGAACAAAGGAATTGAGTCTGAGTGCATATTGCATACCAAGGATGACAAACTCCCAGAATGCCTTCTGAGAGTCCAAAATCTGTGTGAAAGAAATAGTGGATTCATGGATAATGTCGATGGTGGATGTGGAGGAACCAGTGGAGAGGGAGGAGACTGAAGTGGAGGTAGAGGACATGGAAGATGGGGGTTGATGATTAACAAATGAGGAGCTTTGTTGTCAGTTTGAGTCTCTTCTTATAGTTTTTGAGCAGCACCACTGCAGACTTCAGTTCCTTCTCTGGAAGCCACATTCATTTGGAGGGGGGGAGCCAACCCAGGAGACCAAGTATCAGTTTTTCATTCCGGTACCCCTGTGTTGGAGGATTGCTTCTATTTTGTAAGGTTCTTCCCCATTGATCAGGTCTGGTGGTGGTTCTGTATAATTTGGGTCATGCACATCTGTTTCTTGATAGGAGGATAATTCTGATGCATGGAACATGGGGTATACTCGCCAGGTGGCAGGGAGTTCAAGGGTGAACGTGATAGGGGAAATAACCTGTTTAATGGTAAAGGGTCCATATCATTTTGGGGCAAGTTTCTTTGAAGGGAAGTGGGTGATCAAATTTGCAGCAGACAGCCACACTTTATCCTCAACCTTCCAAGGCTGGTACTTTTGCCTGAATGTGCATTCTGCCATGCATTGCTGTACAAGGCTGTGACATGCAAGGGCTTCTTCTCTAATCTTCATGAGTCACTTGGCTCAGTCTTCTGCAGCTGGTAGTGCCAAATTGGAAAAGGTATGAGGGATGTGTTCCATGTGCTGTGTCATCTGGAGTTGTGGACAAATTCAGCCATAGGAAGATGTTTGGCTCAGTCATTCAGAGTTGTTCTGCAGTAGATGTGGAGGTACATCTCCAATTCCTGGTTCATTCATTTTGTCTGTCTATCTGTCTGGGAATGATAGACAGTGGAGAGGGCTACTTGGTAATCCAGGAGCTATCCAAGTTTTTTTGCTAGCTTTGAGACAAATTGTGGGCCTTAGTCTGAGATGATCTTGTTGTATAATCTGAATCGTATGAACACCTTTTTGTAAAATAATTCAGCAACACCTTCTGCAGTGATGGTTTTCTTGCAAGATGAGAAAATTACCCCCTTTGTAAGCCCATGGTTGATCACAACCATAATGGAGTCATAGCCAGTGCTCTCCAGGAGGTCAGTGATAAGATCTACTGAAACTTGGAAGAAGGGACAGGTGCAAGTGGAAGGAATAGGCATAAGGGGAGGTGTTGTTAGGTGGGTAGAGACTCATGTTTCTACATGCACTTCCCTGCGAATTCTCCCATATTCCCTACAAACTCCAGCTCTAATTCATAGGATATGTCTAGTGCATTAGCACACATATTTTATTTTTGCAGGTTTTGCACATGGCCTCCCATGTTCACACACATCATGCATCCATACTCTTATTGTCCACACACTCATCCGCCCATCCTTCCCATGTCCTTATAAGTCCATTGGTGCATTTTCCTCATCATATTTCCACTTTGTTTAATTGTTTTCCACTGCTAATACTCGGCTTTGTGCTTTGCACATAGCTGAGACCCTGTTATATACTTGGTGTACTATTTATAGCCTGTTTGGCTTGTCACATCAGACCTGTATGCCTAGTGGCACTTAGCTATTTTACTTATACCCCTCTATTACTTATGTTCTGGGTCGATTTTCTGCCCACTTTCTCTGTGTACTTAGCTACTAGAGAATTTTACTCATTGTTTGCAGTGACTATCTAAGTCTCATGTACTAGTTGTCCGCACTTTGCTTTAAACATCAGCCAGCCTTAGTTGGGGTGTTATCAACTGTCTTGCCTCATCTCTCTTTAGTCTATCTCACTCTTTCATCTTTTGCTCTAACTCGCATGCGTTACCTTTGCATTGCATACCTCGCACTTTGTCTTTTGCACTTGTGTGTCCGTATTATTGTATTTTGCATCATTCTTGCCTCACACTTCGTGTGTCCTGTAGTCCTATTACCCTAGTAGTAGTTTGATGTCTCTCTTTTTATAAGAGAGGTTTCCCTTGACTCAGACAGCTGCCCTTAAGACAATATTTTATGCGCACCCGGGACTATCTGTGTTTTCTTGGCTCAGCACCAACTTTCCCTACAGTCTAGAATCCTCATCTTCAATGGTCTTTGAAATAAAGGATACCATTGTCGATGCACCAATCTGACAAGGCAGATTTCACAGGAGGGGCACAGAGGCCATTTAAGGCATCAGCCACTGTCTGAATAGTAAGATCAGCAGGGCTGTCATTCGCTGCTTTGAACTTCAATGCTAAAGCAGTATCAATGAGTTTAACAAAGAGAGAATCAGGGAGGACAATATCCTCATTATCATGATCCGAATTGTCATGATCTGGTCTTTGGAAAAGGGCATCAGGTGCAGCAAGCTTGCTGCCTGGGACATGGTGATCATACTCGCAGAGTGTGAGCTGCCAGCAAGCTTGCTGGCATGTCAAGGTCTGTGAGGAACAGAAGTATAGGAGGTTCTTGTGGTCAGTGAAGACGATCACTGGATAGGGATTGCCTTCAAGGAAATGTCTCCATGCTTTCAGGCATAGATGACTGCAAGAAGCTCGTGGTCATAAATCTAATAATTCTGTTCTGCAGCATTAAGGGATTGCAAAAGATATCCACATGGGTGATAAGACCCATTGTTGTCAGTCTGTAGGAGGACTGCTCCTGTCGCAAAAAGCGAAGCATCTGTGGCCAATGCAAATTGACAAGAGGGGTTGGGATTCCAGAGTACAGGTTCAGTGGTGAGCTCAGTGGTGAAACACTTCTTCAGCTTCTGGAAGGAAGCTTTACAGTCAGTGGACCAGGAAAATACAGTGTCTTTCTTGGTAAGGTTGAAGAGGGAGTGAGCGAGATCAGAATAATGGGAGATAAAATGATGGTAGAAGTTGCAGAATCCTAGAAAGGATCTGGAGCCCCTTCAGTGACAAATTCCGTATTATATGGGCCAGCGGACTATGGGCCGATGTGATGTATATCCCTGATGTTGATGGATGGGCTGGGGGGAATATTATTTCTGATGGAGACAGGTGAGCCCATCTATGCCAATGTTATATATATGCTCGATGATGTCAGATGGGCTGGGATGAATATTTTTACTGATGGAGATGGGTGGACATGTATATTATAGACAGCTAGGCTGAAGGGAGATGAGAGGCAATCATTATTATATAGACAGGTGGGCCGATGTAAAGGTACATTGTATAGACGGGTGGGCCGAGGTCATTGTGAATTGTACAGATGGGTGGACCGAGTGAGCAGTAAAACATTTATTATATTGACGGGTGGGCCAAGAGTGCAGGAAATTATTTATGATATAGACTGGTGGGCCGACGAGGTAATATATTACATAGACAGGTGGGCTGAGGTAGGGAGATATTGTGTGGACATATAGGCCAAGGTATTGGTTTACTATATAGATATATAAAGCACTTGTCTGACATGCATGGATTGCCGAGTCCCGACACCCGAAAATCAAATCCCATGGTACAACATCCATTTTTCCACAAGAAATCACTGTCTTGAATTCTGGATGCCCGATGACCGGAAGCTCCAGACTGGAAACTGGATACTTGCAGGAATGTGTGAAATATCAATGTCCTGAGACATATCACTGAGTGCCAAGAGCCGAACCACAAAACCGAAAGTGTTACCACTGACTGATTGAATCACCTAGTGCCGAGTGCCAAAGCCTGAAACCCGAGACTGGAAGCGATACACAATATGGAATTTCTTACAAAATTCACTGCATGCCAATCCTAAAACCCTGGAATTCATCATTGACTTATTGATTCACCAAGTGCTGAGTGCTGAGTGCCGAGACCCAAGGCCTGAAACCCGCAACTTGAAACAAGTGGAAGACTAAATGTTGCAAAATTGTTGACATGAAAGTGTTACTCCCAGAACACCAAAATCCGAAACTCAATGGTCAAATCACCGAGTACCGAGTGCCGAGTGCCGAGTGCCAAGTGCCGAGTGCCCATGCCTGAAACCTGAGGCTCAAAACACAACACTGGACACAATACACCATATGGTATTTCTTACAAATTTCATGGAGGTCCCATTGCAAAACCATGAAACTTATCAGTGACTTATTGATTCACCAAGACCCGAGACCTGAATGCCAAGTGCTGAGGCCTGAAATCCGAAACATGAAACAAGTGGAAACCGTTGACATGGAAATGTTAGATTGTCTTCAACAGTTTGCCGGATGTCATTTTCTGATCCCTGAGCCCCAAACCAAAAACCTGGAAAACCCATAATGAGTTCTGTGGGTTTTCCGTGTTTCAGGCTCGGGGATCAGAAAATGACATCCAGCAAACTGTTGAAGACAATCTAACATTTCCATGTCAACAATTTTGCAAAATGTGGGTTTCCACTCATTGTTACAAGAACATCTAGACGCTTGGGCCCCTACCATTTTTCTCCTAATCCTCCTCGTATCAGCCCTCACATCATACCCTTACCCCGACCTTACCCTTGTCATCCTTGTCATCCTCGCATTCCCTTTCGCTCTCTACCTGTCGCTTCAGCAGAGCCAGTACATCTGGCCGGATCCTTTCACTGACGAAGCATATCCATGCTCCGTTCCACCACCTGACTGATCCTGTGGACAGTCCCCTTGCCCTTACCGTCCGGACGGTAACCTATGATATGATGCACAATGCATCCCCTTTGCCCTTTTCCCTTTTTCAATCTCTGACTCAGTGCGCAGTCGCACATGTTACTTATACTTAGATCCGCAGTTGCACGATCGTGCCCCTGCACGTTTCACTTCTTGTTTTGACCTTTGACTCACTTTCTTATCTAGCACGTTCTGGTTCACCCGTGTCTCACCCCGAACGTGCCTTCCTCTTATGGTTATGCCCTTTACCGATTACTTCACTTGGTAGTATGAGTTATCATCCACTAATACACTTCCTATCCTCTATATAAACTCACTACCATGTATCATATTCCTTAACTTGAATCTACTTGGTTCTTGACCTCCTACTCTCACCAGAGTGATCCTTTCTGCCTCGCCAGCAGTCTATATTCTATCTTCTTATCTGCTCCTCGCGGATAAGCCTATAGTCTCGATCTTTACTCATCGACTTCATCGACAAGCAAAGCCCCTGTTAACTAGTCGGACTTCTGTCCTTCTAATTAACGACAATCTTACAATTAACCTTTGGGTGTCGTAAGCCTAGGCCGATATAGCTTATCGTCTCGCACCTGCTTGACATAAGCTACCCGATTTGGACATAGGCATCAAATCTTACTTGCCGAAGCCTTGCCAAGTAAGACCCCTAACCTTGGGCTAGCCCAAGGACATCCTCAACCGTTGACGACACACGCTCTGTTTGAGCGTCGCCAACAGATACCATCCAAGTCGTAACACTCATTTTGTGTTTTGGATTTCGGGCCTCAGCACTTGACATTTGGGTCTTGGGTCTCAGCACTTGGTGAATCGATAAGTCACTGATAACAAAGGTAACATTGATTGAAAACATTGCATATACATCTATGACTATTTAATTATGTAGTCATGTCAACATCCTCACCAGAAGGTTCACCCTTCACTTGAACATCCATCTCTTCAACTGAATCATACTCTGGGAAAAGATTGCCTGGATCATCCAGTTTCACAATTTTGCCGAGCGTCTGTGAAACCTCAGGATGAATTTGGTTGAGCTCAAATATGAGTCCATTGATGGCAGACTGATCCTGAAGGTTGAGAGAGTTGGGCTCCATCCCTTTCATAGACAGGTCAATGAGAGGAGGAAGTGCGGATGCGGAGGTTGACATGGCCAGAGGGACAGGTTGATCAAGCAAAAATGATGTTGCATCACCTTGGGCGTCTGGAAGTGGAAATGCTGGGTGCCGGAGGATGATTTCACATCAAAGGCCTTCATGAAGGTGTTGCAGGGTGTCAATCTTAGCATCCTGCTCAACAAGATGCTCCTTGAGAGCAGCAATTTGAGCTGCACCCTCCTGAATCGCCATTGCCATGGCATGTAAATCCGTCATTGGCACATCGAGTGCCAAACGAGGAACTCTGGAAGCCGAAGATGGGACTACTACAGGTAGAACATTATGTCAGATGGACATACAAAAATCAGGTGACTTACGAGCTGGTGCAGGTGTAGGTTCCTTGGCAGCAGTGACAGTCTTGCTGCGACCGTGTGTTTAGACCTTTGGTGTTTGGGCACGAGATGGACCAGGATTGACAGAAGAGACCCGAGATTGACTCCACATCCAGCCGGTAGATTGTGAGGTGGCCGGAGCTTTGGAGGGAGCTTTGGAAGGGGTCCTGGATCTGGCTCTCCTGGTGGTCCGGGTGGTCCGGGTGACAGATTGACCTCGAACACATTTTGGCGGGGTTCCCATACTCACGGAGATGCACTTGATCTTCTTGGTGGTGCAGTAGACGCAGGACATGCACAGGGCGCCGGTCCTCTTGTCAAACCAAGTTGCACAGGGCCATTCCATCTTGTGGCAAGCCTGGCAAGGGTTATTCTGTGTGATCTGTCAGTTCATAGACACACCAAGTCTCAATAGTGTACTTATGGGTCCAGGAATGAGTATATCACCTGCGTCGATGACTGGGGGCACCTCTATCGGAGGTTCAGGAGTTGCCTGAGGGGGCTCAATGACCTCTGGACATTTGCCGGCAATTGCCTGGCACATTGTAAGGACCCACCTGAGTGCCGGATGCAAAAGTGCGACTTACCATAGTAGGCCCGAAGGGTTTCTTCTTTGGGCTCTGGGGTGACTGAGGTGATCCAGTTGTCCTTGCAACATCTGGGGAGAGCCGGGGGAGGACGACCTCCAGCACTCCACATGAAATCGGCTACAAAATGAGTAAGACAATGAAACAATGAACCAGAGGACATACCTGAGTGACTGAGTCCTCCTCATCTTCCGACTCAACAAACACCTTGTACTTGCCAAGGCCAGCTGTCTTTGCCTGCTTCCAAGTCTTCATAGTGGACCTCGGGGGTTGGAAGGGAAGTGCCAGAATCATGGGAGACTTCCTCTTCCGACTCCCTTCCACTTCTGGTTCTGGGTCCGGGAGAACTGCCTTACATTTTCCCTTCTCCCAGGACTCGGAGGCAGGGTTGGTAGAAGGCCTGGCGATGACAGGCGAGGGTGGAAGATCCACAAGAATTGGACCTACTGAAGGACCGGCCACAACCGGGAGATCAAAGGTGTGATCACCTAACTCCTCGCAGGCAAGAACCTTGCTGCGCCACGGGTGCATCAACAAATGGGTATTGTCGTACCCGATGCTGTGCCAGTTGGGCCAGACCTGAGGAGTCATGCCCCGAACTCAAATTAACTCCCTCAAGCACGAACACACGAGACCTGGAAGGTAGGGACCACTCCCATAGTGCCAGACTGCATCAGCCTACCCAGATGATGAAAAAAATGAAGGGGAGAAAATATGACAATGCTACCTACCACAAGTGTACTGACCTGGGTTGTCAGAGAAAAGTGGCTATGGCCCAGAGGAAGCTGCTGAGCACCAGTGATGATGGCCATGATCTTGGCAGTGATTTCCTTGAGGCTGGTCAAAGAGGTGTCAACTGGAGTAGACATGGTATTTCAATTGAAAGTGTTGAAATTGTTGAGATCAGGTTGAAATCAGTTATCACAAGGATGATGTTTCAGTAAAAACAAGATCAGTGATTAACAATGTAAAATTTCATTGATTGTTTGTCCTTGTTTGGTCGTGGTTCAACTTTTGGCAATTGCTGGCGCCTTGTGTTCAAATTCGAAGTTATCAATAATCAGTGAATCAGTTGATCAGTTCCTCACAGAACATAAACTCCCAGCTTCGGATGATTACCTTTTGCATGTTTTTGACTTTACCCATCTGATGGGAAGGCAACCCACCTGATACGACCAATGCTACCATGTCGCCATCTTTGTTCTTCCACGCTTTGAACATGAATGTTGATCCTTCACCTTTCTCCTGCCGAGCATACCAGAAACTGAGGAGGGCTGTCGTATCCCAATTTTGCAACTTGGAAGGCTCCTTCAAGTCGACATCCGCCAGAAGATATCTTCATGACACAAAATCATTCTGGCATTGAAGGATGGCGCTCCATGGCACTACTGCCTTGTCGATCCCCGAAAAAATCCCTATGTTGATGTATTCAACAACATCTCGGATGTAGCAAGGATTGACTCACGATAGTGCGATGTGAGAAAAGCCCTCACTATGGCCTTCTTCTCCTCGAGTTTTGTTTGGTGATGTCCAGAAGCAATGACATCCCATCCTCGTCAGTGTTGAGCTCAAAGGCTGGTTTTTGGATTCTCTTGCGACCTCCCTTCATCTGTCAGCCACCTTCCCATGCCATGGCACCTATCACAGAGACCATCAACACACCCCTCCGGGTATCAACAGTTTAAACACTCACCAAACTGTTCCTGTGCGTACTCCTGCCACACTGGCTCAATGTCCTCCCAGTCCTTTGTCTTCATGAAGCTGTCCCCATCTCCTAATGCCTCATTATTATTGTGCCTGTGTAAAATATATTGAGTTGAAAGATCTGCAATGACAGGTAAAATTCACTCACATCCCGAACAGCACCTTGCCCTGTTCATTCTGCCAAGCTGACAACACAAACACTCTCATCCCGCATTGCCTCTACATCTCCTTCAAGAAGTGCTCCATATATGCAGTCCCTTCTTACAGGTGACCTGTGCTTGTATCTCGGGAGGAGGACAGTTGTTGGACCATTCTTTGGTGGTTTCTTTTGCCTTCTCCAACTCGTCATCAGACAATTCAGCCATGACTCTCTTCCCAGCCGCCTGATAATGGTTGAACATACCAGGATCTCCTGGCTTAGCTTCTGTGTCTGGGGTTGACATGCCCTATGTCTTCCAGGAGACAAGTGAGTGGAATGACCTGATCTTGCCATGGTGACTCTGATTGGTGAATGTGTTGAGGGTAAGCAAGGCGTAATTAATATTGGTTCAAAGTTCAACTTTGACCAAAGCCTAACAGTTGATTAATCAACCCATATTGGACATGATGCCATTAATGGAAATAAATTTGTAATGAACAACCAATACTGCACAACATAGCATTGGAATAACAATTCGTGTGACCTTCCTGAGCTAATGCTGTTCTTGCAACATTTAAAAATAAGATGAAGATAGGTCTATGCACCCTGCTGCAAAAATCTCACAGGGTAGAAGAAGGAACAGCAAAGGTAGGAAACCTTGGGTCAAGGTCCCACTTGCAAGCACAAGATGACATGCCTAGAGGTCCATGCCTAACTCTCCCCTGGAATCACCAACACTTCAGCCTGTTCCAGCACTACCTACTTGGGAAGACTGTCCTGATAATACTTATGAGCAAGACCAAGGCTCATTTGAGCCTTTTCAGCTTCCAAAAACAATGGCAAGTGAATG
Organism: Suillus bovinus; assembly: GCF_016758785.1. Classification (NCBI taxonomy): domain Eukaryota; kingdom Fungi; phylum Basidiomycota; class Agaricomycetes; order Boletales; family Suillaceae; genus Suillus; species Suillus bovinus. The sequence continues at coordinate 108,708 of NW_024542124.1, read as the reverse complement.
TAAACAATTGGAGTGTCGTTAAAACCTTGCTAAGTATAACAAATGCAGAGCCAGAATGACTACCTGAGGCAATGGCTCCCAAGGCAGGAATCATATCTGCATCACCTCCTGGATTGAGAAGCTCCTCCAGAGGATAGGAGATGTGTTGTCTGCGACCAGGATGGGGTCTACAAATGTCAAGATTGTCTTGGGGAGCCACTCTATTGCACGAGATGTTGCAGGAGTCAACATTGTCGCAATCCTTTCCACTGGATCAGTCAATGGAATGGTCAATTCTTCGAGCAAAGTTGTCTTGCTCATGTCAGACTCGTCATACACCTCGGTCATGATGGCAAAGAATGTCCTGCACTCACAAATAGGTGGGATTTGTTCGAAGGAGACGAACCTGAAGACCAGCTTGAGCCTGAAGATCTACCATCTGTGTCGGGACCAGAGTTCCAGCCTAAGGAAAACACCATGGTCATCGTCGACAAGTCCGAAGTTCATCGCCTTGAGGTTTGATGCTGCGATTGTCCAAACACCATGAGTCCGGACATTCAAATGTTTTGAAATGGATTTTTCCCTGCATCATTCAACAAAATGAAGACTATGTTCACCTTCAGAGTGCTCGACAATTTTCTATTGGACAACCTAGAATGCGACACCTCCGCAATGAACTGTTACAGCAAGCTCTGGCGAATGACCTCCAGCATGTTTCCTCACCTTGTTCCGGTAATTATATATCACCTTCATGAAAGGACATTATATTGACAAGGCACTTGGCAAGGACCAATACAGAGAGCTCATGAGAGTCGCTCGACAGTGGAGGCAGTTGAAGACCATGAAATGGCATGGCTTTGGCCATTGTTCCAACACCCCAAATGCTGGAGATCTTGCATTGTTTTGCCTGACATTTTCTCAGCCTGGGATCAACATACCCTTGTCAGGGGATGAAACACTTGATGAGTGAGTCTAGTTTTATACTTAAGTAACCTAAGTGATGATAAGAACTCCAAGCTGAAAATATACCTGGTCATTTGTGATGGACGGTAATTTCAAAGCCGAACACTTGCATCCCATCAAGCCATTTGATGAAGTATGGCTTGCAGATGGGCTGGGGTTCATGGTGGGAAAGTACAGGTATAAAGCGCATCTTGCGGAGGCTGCTGACACTTTGGAAAAATCTAACTGCAACAATCACCAGGTGGTAAATCAAGCAAATGCAGATTGACACAAGCTGGAGTTGACGAGTATTGGGGGAGTTGCTTGTGCCCGCCATGGCTGCTTTGTCCCTCAGTGCTGATGGTCGATGTTTAGAAAGGCAAAAAACAAGCCCAACATGAAGTTCTACATTCACAAGTTGATCATGCATGGTTTGCAGACAAATGAACATGGACTACGCCCTTTGCGAGGCTGCCCAGCACAACACGGAAGGCATTACCAGGGCTGTCACCTTTTATGACATCAACTGTCAATACAACAAGCACCTTCAGGTTCGGGTGGATCAAAGCCGATTTCTTAAAATGGTACCGGAATTGACCATCATTCCTGGCATCGGTTTGTGGCACATGCATGGACATCAAGACAGCTGCTATGTCCGATATGGGTCGAATTTCATTGAAGGCATTGGCCAGATAGATGGAGAGATCATGGAGACTCTCTGGGCACATCTCAACCTAATTTCTCCCGCTGCTCGGGGAATGTTGTCCCCTCATCGACAGGAATGTCTCAATTTTCAGATGAATGATTCCAACTTCTGCAAGATGATCCACATGAAAAGGACCCTTTGCCATAAATACAAGCAGGCAAAAAATTGATCGCCAAAAGTGAAAAGGCTTTTGACAGACTCAATGAAGCCACACCCGTCAATTTGAAGACAGAATGGTTGGCCAATAAGAGGATTACTTAATCCAGCAGAATAAATGATCCTGCAGCGATGGATGTTTACAAGATAAATATCAAGAAGGGTAAGCTGACCATGTCTCCATAGCAAATTAATTTCGCACTCAGCACCAAGCAAAAAGGAGATCGAACTTAGACTGCTAGAGCAGGGTAATGCCCGTAATGCTGCACCATCTCAGAGATCTGTGGCAACATGGATATTGATGGGGTTGGCAATTGAGGAGGCTCAAATTGCATTGCTCATCGAGGTCCGAAGAATTGGAAAACAAACTATGGAGACACAGAGATTAGACGTCGCTCAGCAATGAGATCATCTCCAAGGCCAGATAGGTGGATTTATGCATTCTGCTGTCATGCATATTGGAGAGGGATTCAATGAAGATGACAATCATGATGACTTGAATGTAGACATCCTAGATGATCTCGATGATGACCCAGAAGATTTTACCGAGACATCTGATACATGGATGAACTCACCCGAGCTCATTGTGATCCCATTGCCATCAAACCTCGGGGTAGATCAATGCAGATGCTTGATGGCAGAGGATCTCATTCCGCTGGAGATGTCCCTTCACAAAGGGCAGGCAAATGATGCACTTCACAACCTCCGCATTCACTTGTGCAACAAGGCAGTCCTATTCCGAACGACAGTCAGGCAAGCCAAATCTCAAGCCCTGAAAACTCGAGCCTGGTCGCAGGTGACGTCAGTGCAGCAGGCTGTCTCCCTGCATGCGAGTATATATACCAAGACCAGGACACAAATGATGAAATTTGACATGGGGCATGGCCAACTTCAGAAGTACAAACCCCTGCTTCGCGAGCAGCTCAAAGTCAGCACTGCTGTGGGTGATCCAAATGCCTGTGGTCAACAAAATGAATCCCTCGCATGGTTCTGGTCCGTCGAGGTCGACATGCGTGGTCCAGATCAATCATGGAATGAGGAATGTGAGTTCCCTAATGCTCGACACGTCCGACATTGAGCTGACCGGACAAATATGAAGTTTACCGAGTTCACTGGCTCCGGGCAAAGGCACTACAGGATCAATGGAAGGAAGAGCTGATGTTGGTCCAATTCGAGATGGATTGGATATGTAACTTTTTCTTGTGGAAAGCAACCCAATGGGGCGACCAGATGCAGGAATCATTCACAAAACGACTTCCGGGTCATGCATGCTACTCCAGAAGGCAATCCCAAATGTATTCATTGCTGGCGCAGGACGCCCAGGCAGCGTTTCAACACCTGCAGACCATTTTGATAGATTTCCGAGATGAATGAATGGTTTATTGCCGATGAGATATACAACCATTTCGATATACAAATTTAGTCTCGGGAATTGGCTGGGTCAGCTCATGTCGGAGTTTGAAAAATTTATCCATCCATCAGTGGATGATATCTTCACATCTGAACCAACTGTCATTGTCATTGCCAGTGTGATACTCCTGCATCAGCCATGCCTGAATTATATCCTTCTCCTGCATCCACTTCTGACAATCAGAGTTCCCTCAATGAGTACCAGCCCCTCACTCTCACTCCTGCAGACATTTTAACTACTATGTCGATGTCTGCATCGCGCATCTGCACATCTATCTCCCAATATCAGGCGAAGGCTGCAAACAACAATCTTTCCCCTTTGGCTCAGATCAGGCACTTCAAAGCTGGGCTGCAATGGGAGATCACTGTAAGACCCTGACAACACTGGCGGTTAATGCTGACATCTTCCACAGACTTTTGTCACACCCATCCTGCAGTACTCAGCTGCCAGGAACATCATTTCGGCCATTCCCAGCCCTATTGCTCATATTCTTTATTTGATTCCTGGTCACACCTGGAACACGGTTCTGGATCACATCTTTTCCTATCACATCTGTTTGTTTTATGACATCGCAGATCCTGTGGATCCATCCCGGATCGTATCTGGTTATGATACCCCATGGTGGATGAGAGAAACTGCAATCCCAAACGAACCATGGCAATGGGATCAGGTGATGACTTGCTGTATCTTTCACTACCAGCATTGGCTAGTAAGATTCTTATTCCATTTCCTTGATTCATGACTGATCTGTTCTAGGATGGCATTGAGAATGATGGTCTGACAATTCTGGAGCAGGTGGATCATACCTCAGTTCCATCACTGATGGGACTGAGGTGGATTAGAGAACGCCTCCTGACATTACTTGAGGAGCAACATGAGGGCATCCATAACAAGATGGCAGAGATACAAATCTACACTGCCATTCTAGACAGATTGAAGAGAGGCAGAGGAGAGTAGCTCTAGTCACTCAGTTGAAAATGTTGAACTGCAAGTTGCATATGTGTTTTAAGAGCACTGAAAATCACATGTAAACATTGCAATATCTAATATGATGTTATATGGCGAGTCCCGAAATAAACGGTGCAGATGTTGATCACCATGTCCTGACCACCGAGGTCTGGATATCGAGTCCCGATTACCGAGACCTGATTACCGAACTCCAAATATCAAGTTTTGAGTTCTAAATGTTGAGTACCGAGCGTCGAGTACCAAATGCTGACTGCCGAATATTGAACTCCCAGTTCCGGATCTCCATTACCAATTCCTGACTCCCAGAATTTAACTACTGAGGTCTGAATATCGAGACCCGAGTGCCAAGACCCTGATTACCAAACTCCTGAATATCGAGTGTTGAGTTCCAAATATTGAATTCTGAATTTTGGATATTGAGTCCTGATTACCAAGTTCCAAAGTGTTGGGTACCGAAGCTGTCAAGTACCAAATGTTGACTGCCGAATATCGAACTTCAAGTTCCGGATCTCCATTACCGATTCCCAACCCCCTGGAATTTAACTGCTGAGGTTCAAATATCGAGGCCCAAGTGCCGAGACCCGATTACCGAACTCCAAATATCAAGTTTTGAGTTCTGAACGTTGAGTACCGAGCGTCGAGTACCGAATGTTGACTGCTGAATATCGAACACCAAATTACAGACCTCCATTACCGATTCCCGACTCCCGGAATTTAACTACCAAGGTCCAAATATTGAGACCCAAGTGCTGCGACCTGATTACCGAGCTCCGAATATTGAGTTCCGAGGTCCGAGCATCGAGTACTGATGTTCGTGTTCTGCATATCAAACTCCAAGTTCCAGATCTCCATTACCAACTACTGACTCCCGAAATCCAACTACCAAGGTCCTGATATCATGTCCCAATCACTGAGTCCCGATTATCGACGTCTGGATATTAATTTCCAAGTTGGCCTTGATGAACGTCGATAGGATCTGAGTCTAAATACAATGATAGGCTTCGCCCCAGTACCATTTTCAAATTTGTACAGCAGCATTAATACTTACATTTATTTTCTTGTCTGTTCCCGTTTGACTTGTAGGTTCCTTTTGCAACAGACCGTTCTTCTTAGCATTGCTTAGGGTAAGGTCGATAATATCTTCTGTTGCCTCAGTACCATTTTCAAATTTGTACAGCAGCATTAATACTTACATTTCTTTGCTTCTCTGTGCCCTTTTGACTTGTAGGTTCCTTTTGCAACAGACCATTCTTCTTAGCATTGCCTAGGGCAAGGTCGATTATATCGTCTGCGCTACTCCAACCCAGGGCCGGCCTTTTGTAACTGTGCACCACAAGTGAAACCCCACTCCCTCATGCTGAATGCTTTGGTGCTTGAGTGTCATCAAGAGAGACGGTTCATACTTGGTATTCGAAAGCAGGTACTGACATGGGTAATTACACTTTCTACTTGTTTCATCTTCCACATGGTGGTAGGGTTTGTCAATCCACCCTAGCCCATTGGCATGAGGGAACCCTGGCATAAATATGAACAGAGTCCCTCATATACCACGCCCACCCAACCCTATCCCCCTCCACCTCATGAACCCCATGTTTGACAATCCTTCCAGAAAATCCAATCATACACCCAGGATCATACCTGAACTCCAGCTGAAGGCTTGGCATGCTCATCCGAGTATTAGAATAATTCCCCACAGTGGTGAGAATATTGAAGCATTCAGGAATTGATAAATGGTCTTGATGATGTGGGGCTTGATGATTGGAAATGACAGATAGCGTGTTAAACACGGATGCCCAGTACTGGAGGATCTCGGACATTCTTGGCAGTTCCTTGCTTTCTACCTTTTCTCTGAGGCTTGCAAATGTTCATAACCCTGCCCAGTACTGCTCTGGATGCATGATACTGTGTGCCGCTGATGCGATAGCTGCCAGCCTCGCAATGGTGTTCAGTGTTACAAGAACATCTAGATGCTTGGGCCCCTACCATTTTTCTCCTTATCCTCCTTGTCTCTGCCCTTGCATCATACCCTTACCCCGACCTCGCTCTTGTTATCCTCATCATCCTCCCATTCCCCTTCGCTCTCTACCTGTTGCTCCAGCAAAGCCAGTACATCTGGCCGGACCCTTTCTGCTGCACTGGCGTTGACGTGGCCGCAGGAAGTAAACTCACTAATGGCGCTGTGACTTGTGCATTTGTGACTGGTCACCCCATGTTATAGTCCTAGGCCTTATATACTGGGTGTTGCCACATTAGGAGGTCTTGGATATTTTTTGGGATGACTGCACCGATGTCAGCTGTGCACCTTACCTTAAGCATACATTGAAGGAGGCACAATACAAGGCACAAAGTTCACATGGACACCAAGGAGGATGGGGTCATCCCAAGACAATTCCCTTTTCAGATAATGACTTCAGGAACGTGCAGATGCACATGGAAGCTTGGATATATGATGGAGAGGGAGAGCTTAGCATGTTTGGGTCATTTTTTTATTTTGGAGTGGAAGGGAATCAAGCTGCTCACAAAGGATGGACAGAGAGGACATTTCTCAGGACCAGAAGAGGCTCTGCGTCGTAACCTCTCTGACCTTGACTGGCCATATATGATGAATCATAGGCATGGTGAGCTTCTGGTGGATGTGGGTATCTCATTCACTTCCTGCTCTCCGGAGGTTCCAGTGGTCGGTGTATGGAGATTAAATGCACTGGAGGCATCATATGGTGTAGATGGATATAAGCAAGGCGAGATTCATCACCATAACACCCTCTCCAGATATGGTGCACTCCAGGCAGAAATGCAGCAGGAGAGATCACAGCAGACACACATAGCATTTAGGAGCAGCTACAACCTATACTACAAATCCATCAGAACAAACAACAATCAGGTAAACTTCACTTCAGACAGTGATGCCTACAAGCTATCTACATCATACATGGCCGAATGCTTCAAAATAATGAAGGTTATCGAAGGCTGCAAGAAGAAAACATATGGGGTCAGAGATGAGTACTGAGTAAGCAGATATGCAGCTAGAATAATGCTAGATAATATAGAAGACAAGGTCAGTGATATACACATAATTTAGCACTAAGATGTCTGCTTAATGGCTTAATTACAATCAGGCCATAGAGTATCTGCATTCAGATCCTATCTTGTGGATTCCTGGTTCCAATTGATCAGGCGACATGTATGGAAGATCCAAAGAACTCAGATATCTCTCATCAAAAAGAACCCTCTCAACCTTGGCATCCTGACTGGTGTGCTTAACCACATGCTTTGTTCTACTATGACTACCCCTATTGTCTATGACTTTCATGTCCATGAATCCCTTGTCCTCCTTGAATACAGGAACATACTGGAGACAGCAGGGATGTTCTTCTTACAGGACTTTGATCTCACCAGTGACATCTGCTTGGAGGAAGTGCAGCAAATGAATGATGTGAATGTCCTGGTTCTCATGAGTGCAAGTTCTAAGGCTCAAAGGAATAGAGTGGTAGTAAGGAAGGAAGGATGGAGAAGCATCGAGTCAGAGCTGGAAGACTATCTTCTTGGTCGGACACCAACATAGAATCGACTCAAGGCTGTCATCGCAAGCTCTCCTGCTGAGATCATGAGACCTTGGACATGGTCATCTAGATTGTCTAACACTGAACTCTCTGTTGGAATATTAGTGGTCATGTTCACAAGGCACTTATGGCTTATGCTGATAGACGAAGTATTTCAAGGAATCTGACCCTACCCCAACTCACGTCAGGAGGCAATGAAGTGCTGGACAATAACCAGCATAAATGATATCCTTGCCAATGTCACTTTCGAAGCATGTAATGCTGGGCTGCAAGACAATACGGATGTGACTCCAGGTCACATGGGTCCAAAGTCAAAAGCATTCAGTGACAGGTGCTCTCTATTCTTCTCTGATTCTGATGCTTCAAATAAAGTCACAGCTTAGTGGTCAACACTGTGGGAAGGGAATGAGTATATCACCGAGTTCCACAGGGTGATGAAGAGGATGAATGAGGATCAGCAGGCCTTAATGAAACAAGGTTTATGTCAGGTATTTTTGGACATTCACTGCCTTCCTGCGAGTGGTGTGAGAGTGTGGATGCAGAAGAATGATGCAATAGTATTTGTGACAAATCCTATATTTTACAGGATTTATTCTGTTGGAAAGGTGGGTGAGGATCAGAGGAGAGTTCAAAAAGCATGTCATACGGTGAAGTTGATCAAGGGAAAGTGCATATTTGCAGCTAATCTAATGGACTCACAATCTTTCGATGCTGATGGAAATTTGTGAAGAAAGACAGAGAGGCAAAAGTGTTAGGAGATTCAAAAGAAAATGACTATGGCAAAGAGAAATCAAAGGGTCCCTCCACCACTACCTCGTCGCAGGGCCAGGCCATTTCCTATGGAAGATAGAGGAGATGTCGAAAGAGACAAGAGAATGGAAGTGGATTGAATTATGTATAAAGATTAGATATCAACAATAATTCCAATACATGGAATCTGCAGAGAGCCCTTCTTCTTTAAATGCAGAAACATTGTTATAATGACTTCAATAGCTCAATTGCAGGCTAAATGCAAGTTAACCATTTGTACTTATTGTAAGTACGAGAAAATGAGCAGCACAATAGATTCCTGTCGACTGTCGATACAAATTCCATACATAAAGTAGACAATTGCATCCAAATGAGTACAGAAGCCACCTACCTCATATACTACCTGTGGTTGTGACAGGGATAATATGTTCGAGAATATGCAAAGAAAAAATGGCATGAGACATTCTGTTAAATTAAATTAGTACTATGTCAGTCACTTAACACCATCCTTAATTTTTGAGTCTTTGCTGTCACCATCTTGTGGATACTGATGTCAAAAGGATTTAAATTATGTATCTGGATCATACAAATGAAGTTCAGATGGATTCAAAGTGTTCTTGGCCAATATGAAATGTAATGTATAAGTCAACCTCATACCCCCCCTCAAAGATTGATTTTTCTGGCTTTGCCATGACTTGCCATGACTCCAAATCTATTTTTCCTGGGGGCTCTTGATAGCTGCAAATAAGATGGTAGAGCCTGAATGGTCAGGAAAAATCAGGTGGTCAAGATACAGAAGGTCCTTTCCTCTCCGCCCCCCCCCCCCCCCCAAACTCACATATCTTCCTATTATGTAAATACTGGTATGTAAAAGGGTGTCCCTACTGTTTTCCAATGATATAAATTGATTGGAAATGATTCCAGAGTGATTCGAGACCATAGAAAGTGAAATGTGCAAATTTGTCACATACCCCCCTCAAAGATCAATTTTTATAGCCTTCCCATGACTTGCATGCCCTCCAAAAGCATTTTTATGGGAGGCTCTCAATGTCCCTGAACATGATGGTAAAGCCCAATATGGCAGGAAAAATCAGGTTATTAAGATATAGAATGTCCTCCTCCTTCCTATATTGCACCACACTCGAATCTAACTCAAGACCGATACTAAAAATGGTATTCCTAGTGTTTTTCAGTCATACAAATCAATTGGTGATGGTGCCAGGCTACATAGAGGCCGCCAATATTGTGGTTTGGTGGAGGGGCACAAAAGTCAGTATTTCAATCATATCTCCATATCCCAACCACTGTTTTTTCTAATTCTTGGTTCATATGATTCCTGGAAGATGCCTCTAAATGATGTACCAGCCCAGGAAAAGATATTTTTTCCAAAGTTTGAAACCTATTTCTGTTTTGACCATATAAGTGCATGATTTCTACTTACAGCTAACTGGTCTGGTAACTGACTTGCATGTTGTCAAATCCCAATCAGGGAGTGAGCCTTCCAGCGAGTGGGCAATCCAGTAGTGCATGGCACTATCCCGCAGAACTCAATACCGGTCAGGGAATTCAGCAGTGTATGATTCCTACTTACAGCTAACTGGTCTGGTAACTGATTTGTCAAAATGCTCATTGAAATGCATGAGAATTAATGAGCATCAACAGTTGTCCTTGCCCAAGTCAGATTTAGTTACTACTTGCATCTGACTGGGCCAGTAACTGACCTGCAGTGTATACATCTTTGAAATGTCCAAGGGTGAACCTAAAGGTGAGAATCAAAATGCTCATTGAAATGCACAAGGATTGATGATCATCACCATCTCTCTGAATAGTCCGAGTCGGATTGTGCCTAGTCACATAGTCACAAAGGTGAGAATTATCAAAATGCTTGTTGAAATGTGCGAGGATTAATGAGCATTGACAGTTGTCCTTGCCCGAGTCAGATTTATTGCCTAGTCACAGTCACGAAGGTGAGAAACATCAAAATGCTCATTGAAATGCGCAAGGATTAATGATTGTCAACAGTTGTCACAACCTTTTGGGCAAAGGTGAGAGCCAAACACTTGTTGATATGTGTGAGAATTAATTATTGTTGGCAGTGAGCCTTCTTGGGTCACAATCTTGCACCCTGAGTTTCTATTGGACCGAATTGTGAGCTTCATTCTTCCTCTGAATTGCCTGCCTGAGGCCAAATTCCATTCATTCAGTTACTATCGGACCAAATTGTGAATTTCATTCTTCCTCTGAATTGCTGTTCACCTGATTTTCTGACCAGTCTGGCAATTATCACCCCTGAGTCACCTAGTGAGTCATCCGAGTATCTATCAAACTGAATCACAAACCCCATTCGTTCAGGCCTTATTGAACTCAGCACTGCACATGTACACTTATGTGTTATAGTGGCCTTATACAACTCAGCATTGCACATGTGTGCTTAATGATTCCATTTTGGTCGATATGGGTTCCCTGGCCAGTACATCTAAATGAGCTTCAATGCTCTGCAAGACTGTAGAATCTCTCACCTGTCCATATTCTAAACATTCTGATATGCCTAACCAATGGAAGCCTACCTGTACATGAACTTATGGATCTTCTATCCATGTCTAACTAATGTGTAATTGCACTGGCAGCGCCTCTTGAGGAGATCACACTTCACATCCTGCACTTGTGGAAAGCTTGCAGAAGATCATTGATACATCCCGCTATGGAATAGGGTCAGTCCATTGTCCATTGACTTTTGATTTCACCTGTCCTTAATGTTGAGTGCACAGTATTACAAAATTCAAGGAGATACATAATGCTATGGGACTTCAGCTGTACTCGGCAGCAGAACCATTTTATTGATTCCATCTGTGATGCCATGGTGGAGCTTTATGAGGCATATCCTAATGCTGGTACACAAGAAATGGTCTCCCTGCTGTTTCATGAGAAGGATATGAGTGTATCAAGGTATCTGTTTTGTTTTCCATTGACCTACAGTGAATTTAACCATGAATCACAGGAATGTGATCATCTTGTACTTTGCTGCATATGAGGCAGCCCTGGTCTTTCAGTGGAAAGCCTGCCAGCTCCAGCAGAGATGATTCTGGGCTGCTGGTGTGAATGATTTGTTTGCTGTCGATTAGCACAACAAATGGCTTTGTTTTGGTCTCGCTCTACACTCAGGCATAGGCCATTTTCTGGTTGTATTATGTGGATACAAGTGTGGCACTCAAACTGCAACCCCTAGCTTATACTGACTTACTATCTGAACACCATTGAGAAACTAGGCCATAAGTTCATTCACACTGATACTCATGGTGCCATTTCACTCAGTGGGCTATCACAGACATTCTAATGGTTACTCAAAGTGACCCAGGATCCGAGAACTACGGAATTGCCAATGCACATACTATGCTGTGTCAAATGTATGATCCAGGACTGCAAGGCACATTGCAGCACCGGTGGATGCGCAGCAAAAAGAATGTTATGCCTGAGATTGCCTGGTCTCAGGTATGCCATCATTTCACTCCCAGCTATAAAATACTATTGGACAAAGGTGTGGAAAGTGGTTGGTATGACAGCGATAATGTTCTTCAGGTCATGGTATTTCGGTGGGTGTTCATCCCATGGCTGCAGTGTGAATTAGACAGGTATCAAGACCGTGTCAATAATACTGCGAAAAGACATGATCGTAACAAGGTAATTTATTTCATAAACTGTTATGCACACCACCCTCACATGATAATTGGCTAGATTTTGCCTCATGGTGTGCCGAACCTAATCTATGACTCCCCCAAAGACTTCGGGGCAATGGACTTTAAGGCGGGTTTTATTTGTCCTACTGATATTACATTCTCATATTAATACACACTAGGTGATCATTGATCAAGACAGCATAGACCATGTACAACACATGTATGTCAAGCCTGACCATCCCGTATTCAACTTGGTGCCTTGACCACTTGATCAATACATTCAACACCATTATGATGACCTTGGTCAGCCTCCACTTAACCGCCAATCAGCCTGGCATGTCTACTTAGATATACTTCACTCTATCCAAATTGCCACACAGCTGCCACCAATGATCAATGTTTTCATCGAGGAAGACCCCTTGCCTCTCTTCAAACATCAGAGGGAGTTACTATGCACCAATGATGCACACTACATGGGTGATGTATGTGGAGGACTAGGTCTTGGTATGTTTTGTGTATTGATTAAATTGAGCCCTATTCTAACTGGTAGGTTACAAATTAGATGCATCTGACCATCGCCAATTGGATTTACTCATGGAGCAGGATGAACCAAATACATCTTTACTTCCTGTTGAGCAAGTTGTTGAAGAGGAGGGGTTAGCCAGCTTGGTTTTCTGATGTGGAACAGACTGACGAAACAGATGATTGGTAGATATTATAGCAATGCTAGGAAGTGACAGTCCCTGACTCAATAAAACACATTGATTGATATTGCAGGTTGTACAAAACAATATGTATATATATTATTGAAAGAGGTTCTTGTGGTACATGGTGTCCCCATGTTGCACTTACCTATTATGGGTGATGTGACAGTGACAAAACGAGCACGGCTGTCCTGCTTTCCATACTGAGTGCTACTCATCTTCAACCCTTGCCTCAAACGATTCTACTCTTGTTACTGTTGGACAGCTTTCTTCCTGCAACCTTATAGGCCATGAGATGGATTAGGCTTGTGCTACAGATGATGTATAGGTGTGTGAATATGATGATGCGCAATGAGTGTTGTCCATGGTATGACTCACTAGAATATGGTGAGCACTAGGGTATGGACAATAAGTCAGCTTGGTGTTATTAACCTATGTTAATAATCAAGTGCTTGTGTAGGGTTATTAACTAGCATGTTATTAACATGTTATTAACTATCACGTGACCCAGAAATCGAAAATTTTGCTACAAGTACTACCAAATTCCGCCCCACTCAGTGTCCATGCCTTCTAGATCAGTATCATCCTCTGCAGAATCGTCTTGAGTGCTACCCAGGCCATTGATAGGACTGTCCATGGGTTCATCAGACAAGACCGGGCTTGATTGAATACAATTTTTCTGCAATACGCTGGAGATAAAGCTTGAGTGACGAGTGATGAAAACTTACAGCAAGTATGCAACCTTCAGGTATCTTTGTCAAGTGGGTCCAATATGAGAGGATGTCCTGACCAGCATTCATCATTGTGTCAAATGGGTACTGTCCTTTCACATAGTGCTCGAACTGGCACATGAAAGCTTCACGAACATCGGCAGCTGTTTTTCCTTTGAGAGTGGAGTTGTGTTGGGACTTGAACTCAGCTTCAATCACAATCTTGAGGTACTTGAGAACTCGGATGTAAGTTGGTGATGTGAGGATATTGGGCAACGGCCACCTGTACCTGTAGTATTGAAGCTTCAAAGTATGAGATCAGACACACACCTTGATGCATAAATGACTCTAATCCATTGATAGTGAAGCATCAAGCCAGAGAGTACTGTGAAGCATCAAGCCAGAGAATATTGTGAAGCATCAAGCTAGAGAGCACCACCTGCCCATCAATATCTATTCTCGCAAGCCTGATTGTTGGTGCTTGGTGCCTCCCCACCATTTACGGTACCGAACGATCTCGGTTCCTGATCTCAGAGCCCGATTCCATCGTTGGTGCTTCTGTCTGTTCATGGTACCGGTGTAACGATGGTTGCAGCACTGGGCTCGGAACCAGGCAATCCAACACCTACTACGTTCATACCATTCCCCGACCTCCCTTAACCTTCCTGAAGGCCACGTGCACTTGTCTGAACCTTCTGCAGGCAGTTCTTGTGTTTCCGAGACCCGTCCTGAACCTCGCAAGTTACCATACCATGTCGTGTTACAAGAACATCTAGACACTTGGGCCCCTACCATTTTTCTCCTAATCCTCCTCGTATCAGCCCTCGCGTCATACCCTTACCCCGACCTTGCCCTTGTCATCCTTGTCATCCTTGCATTCCCTTTCGCTCTCTACCTGTCGCTTCAGCAGAGCCAGTACATCTGGCTGGATCCTTTCACTGACGAAGCATACCCATGCTCCGTTCCACCACCTGACTGATCCTGTGGACAGTCCCCTTGCCCTTACCTGTCCGGATGGTAACCTATGATATGATGCACGACGCATCCCCTTTGCCCTTTTCCCTTTTTCAATCTCTGACTCGGTGCGCAGTCGCACATGTTACTTATACTTAGATCCGCAGTTGCACGATCGTGCCCCTGCGCGTTTCACTTCTTGTTTTGACCTTTGACTCACTTTCTTATCTAGCACGTTCTGGTTCACCCGTGTCTCACCCCGAATGTGCCTTCCTCTTATGGTTATGCCCTTTACCAATTACTTCACTTGGTAGTATGAAGTTATCATCCACTAATACACTTCCTATCCTCTATATAAACTCGCTACCATGTACCATATTCCTTAACTTGAATCTACTTGGTTCTTGACCTCCTACTCTCACCAGAGTGATCCTTTCTGCCTCGCCAGCAGTCTATATTCTATCTTCTTATCTGCTCCTCGTGGATAAGCCTATAGTCTCGATCTTTACTCATCGACTTCGTCGACGAGCAAAGCCCCTGTTAACTAGTCGGACTTCTGTCCTTCTAATTAACGACGATCTTGCGATTAACCTTCGGGTGTCGTAAGCCTAGGCCGATATAGCTTATTGTCTCGCACCCGCTTGACATAAGCTACCCGATTTGGACATAGGCGTCAAATCTTACTTGCTGAAGCCTCGCCAAGTAAGACCCCTAACCTTGGGCTAGCCCAAGGACATCCTCGACCGTTGATGACACACGCTCTGTTTGAGTGTCGCCAACAGATACCATCCAAGTTGTAACATGTCCTATCCTTGTCCTTTTGACTTTGCTGGTGTGTTTTCCTTTATTCTAACTATATGTTGACTACGTCTTAGTGCTACACGGATAACAATTCCATCGGCATCCTGTCGGGAGTCTCGGAATATGTATAAGCAGTACACATCACGGCTTATTACATGTATACTTGCATTCTTGCATGCGTCGCGGCTTATTACATAGGTTCGGACTTGTTTATCTCGCTACTAGTTTTGCCTATGGATTCTGGCCTCTCACAGAAGTAGGATATAATCTTGCTCGCTGGCTACTGATAGGACACTTCACTTCCCATACTTCGAATAGTAATTAGTAGAGTCACCTCGGTATAATCGTAAACTGCGCCATCGATGATTGTTCATTCGGAACAATTGTTTGGCTAGACTGCTGCCAATTGTGCACTTCGTTTATTTGCGAGTCCCGATATATTAGCATTGTTCCGGACTTTGGACACTGTGCAAAGTCTTATACTGTTATTCGACACACCGACATACCGACATATATAGACCTTCGGACAGCCTTCGCAAGCCTCAGAAGGCATCGCGCTACTTTGGGCAACACTTTCGCAGCCTCGGACGACCTTCGGTCACATCGGACAAGTTTCTCAGTACTTCGGAAGTAGTCTCGGAACTACGGACGAACATTAAAGAGGTTTTCTTCCAATATCTTGTCTACTCTCTAACTGTATAAGACTTCCCTTGCATTATCAGGGTAGTTCTTAGGTTGTCTCTTGGGACAAAGCATACTTGCATCTCTCAGGACTAGGGACTCACATTCAGTAGAGCCCAGCCCAGATCTACTCTTTACACTGGGAACCAACAAAATGAATATTGCTATATTTAGCTAACATGCACTCCAGACAGAAAACATAAAAAAGCTCTACTACAACAGGGGGATTCCATAGCAGGTGATGGGGACTGGAGAAGGGCCGGCACAACATTCCACATCTCCTGGAATCTGTCTCACATAGCCCTCCGAAGAGCAGCCTGGCGCCTTGCATATCCACAGACACCCTCCTGTTCAGGTGCAGCTAGCACCATCCTCTGGCTTGCTTGCTCCTCCCACCACCCTGCGTGCCATGAAAGGAAGCTGACTACGCACCGCATCTCCTCTTGCAGGAGTTCGACTTCTTCAGCCCAACAACTGGCATGCACCCTTGATTTGCACCATTTGATACGCAAAGCTACCAATTGTAAGGATAGCTCTGTACAACCAATCATGCAAAAGCTTACCTTCTGATAAAACAGCCTCACCATCTTCTCCAATCGCAGCCACCCCACAGTCTTCCAGATCCATGAAAGTGTGTGGTTTCCCTCAGATTGGCCAATATCTCCCTCTGACATGCCGCGAACATCAGCTGCCAGCAGCTGGGGCAATTCTACCTCCCAATTTGGTCTGTCCAGCACCGTTGACAGTATCTTGACTGCCACCCAGGCCCTACAATACTGAGCAGCAGCTGTCCCAATGGTCTGCTCCGCTTTTCTGAGTACAGCGGATGCCCTGGTATTGGCCCGTTGCCCCCAAATGTAGGTGTCCTTGAACTTGTAGAGATATGCACGAAGATGGAGTTGCCAGTGAACATCATCGAGAGCTTTGTATGCCTGTGCACATCGCAATTCCCACTCATATTCACAAAGCTGCTCGTCACATGACATCTCGGCTGCCTCCTTCAGCTTTGATGGTAGCCAAAGCTTGATTTCAGTAGGCCTTCTCCTCGCGAGCTGATTGTGCACCTACCATTTCAGAAGCATGCAAGCAACCGACCGCAGGCATGTAGAGTAATTAGACATGGCACCACTGCTCTATCTTGCACAGGAGTGCATTTGAACGCTCTTGCAGCTTCATCTGCTGCAAGTCTGTTGGATGGCTACTCAGGGTGTTGTGATCTTGCTGCAGGTAAAATCTGTAAATTATTCTATTATAAAATGCCAAATAAGATATGTTGAAAAACTTACTGTTGTTCCTCGAGGTCCATTCCTGACGAAATGAGTATGCTGTGTGACACCTCCATGTGTAGTGATTTGTTAAAACCTCTTTCAAGGTCTTCGGCTTCCTGTTGTGAGAGTTTAAGGCACACAGCAGCCTGCGTCAAGGCTATATATGATCAGTGAACGTAATAGATAGTGTGAATCACACTTACTGATGGTTGTTGTCTCAAAGGGATTTTTGTTGGATGTGTCAGCCTCCCAGTTTTCAATAGCTTCTTTCCACCCTGCTACCTCACCTGGTCATTCTTGCATGAGTGTAACATGAAAGTCATCAAAATCTTGTTAATGTCAGTCACGTTCAGGAATTGCAACCTTGATTTTGCTCAGCAAACTAACACCTAAAGATTTTCTTGGTTATTTATGTCGGGTGCGCTGAGGTAAACAACATGTACCAAAGTTTGTAACTTTCTTCCAATTGTAGTCACTGAAATGGTCGTCCAGTGTATCTTGACGAGCCCCAGGACCCATCTCCCATGTACTTGTAGCCATGGGGTTGATATTCACCCAACCTCATTCTGGAGCCTCACCATCCGTGCGCCCCATTCCCTTGATAAGATTGTGTGAAAACATAATCTGGCATGTAGTGATGTGAGCGGGCAAGTGGAATTTTGGAACAAGAAAGGTCATGATTTTACCGTCATGCATGAAGTGCATGCGTGAGGGGTATTTTGACATCCGCCCCATAGGTGTTTGCTCCATTGACAAGCAATATTGTATGACACATTCAATACAATGATATCCTCAGAATGTTGCATGGTCGACAAAAACAAGTAATCCATGTTGATATACCTGTTTAAAAGGATCAGCGGGAACATTTTCATATTATTGAATACATACTTTTCACCTTTCTGAAGGTCACCCACTCCATACGGTCGCTTGAAGTTGTGATGAGAACAGTTCACACTCCCAGCTCCAGTTGCAGCCAATCCTCGCAAGTTCTTTGTTTCAGCAAGATTCACGGCATTGTGACTAGCGCATGTGCTTTTCTAGACCAGACATTTTAAGTAATTGTATTGCAAAACAACGTTAACATACCTCTTGTGGTACTGTTCCAACATCGGTCAGGAATCCTTTGAACCCAGTCTCCTCAATGAAATAAGCCCATCCTCTACTCAGACCAGGGTCAATCCTGTCTGAGGAAACATTCTTACGTGCCAAGCGTAAATTCACATCAATGGCCAGAAATTGTGCATACAGCCACCTGCAGGCATAAGTAAGCTAATCAAGCAAGGGCGTGAGCACATACTGTTTGTCCAGAAGTGCTACTTTCCAGTCTTCTGGTAAGTTCTTGCCTGGGTGGGGGCATGCAGGACAAACCACAGCACATGACCCCTGTGCAGTCGCATTGATGCCAGTGGGGTCATGACCTTGGCCGAATCACTTCAAAAGCTTAAGATTACGCCATTGTTTGATCATGCGCAAGAGACTGTCATAACGATCCTAAGGAATCTGTAATTAGCAAACTACGCTTTCATCGAGACATGCTACTATTTACCTTGCATGGCTTGATGCCTGTGTTATCAGTAAGACATACCAGGGTTTGCCAATATTTGAAGGCAGAGGCTTTGGACTTGAATGTAAGCATGTGTAAATGCTCTAGAAGACAGAACATTGCCGCTGATTTTGGATCTATGCTGGTCACAGGATACCAGCGAGCTCGCAGGATTTGGTTGGTGTGACTTAGTGCACTCTCACATGAACAAAAATATAAGGCAAGTTCATGGATACCATTAATGTTGAGAATGATAAAATCATCATCATAGGCACGTGAATGGTTGAAACATTGTTTGCCAACTGGGTGGCCAAGCTGAACACGGAGTCTGAGATACTTGAGTGTAGTATCCTCAAAGAAAGAACCATTCCAGAACTTGAAGGGTGATTAGCACGCAACTATAAAAATGTAAAATAGGGTACATACTTCGATCTTGTATAAAGGGTTTTTGCGGTGCCTGTTCACGATACACTCTTGACAGTAGAGCTCTGTCCCAAAACAATCCTGGCAATGATATCCAGGCTCAGATGTGCATTTGCTGTGCCCTTGGCAAGTTTCCCTGGATGCGTAGTTCCCATGTCCTTCAAGTCTGATAAACTCGAGAAGATACTTTTTGCGCTCATGAAGCCAGAGAGTCATTGTACGGTCCTGTACAGTTAAAGTTAAGTTAAGATAACATACAGTAAAAATGTATCATACACCAGTTGACCTGAGACGTTTCTTCAGCCCAAAAGTAGACTCCTTCAAGAAATTCTCATATGCAGGATCCACCATGTCATAGTCTATAAGTTCAGTGTCAGTGTATGTATGCAAATCAAACCCAAAATCTTCCATAGTTATGTTGGATCCTGATAGTGGGTGAGATGTGACTGAAGATGGCTCGTGTTCAGCTACGAAGAATTCTGTTTCAGAGGCTACCTTGCCAGAAGATGTACGAGTGAAGCAAGAATGTTTGTGGTAAAGCCTGCGCTCTTCAGTTACATGGCTTTGTACTTTCTGATGCTCATCATTGATAGACCAATCTTGCTTGAGCTTGTCCAATGTGCATTGTTTTTTACTAACCATGGTGTGAGGCAAGGCTTATAGACACAGTACAATCATCAATACGATCACGTGGTACATACAACAACAATATTAATAACTTATAGAGTATAGAGTCTAGTGTTACAAGAACATCTAGACACTTGGGCCCCTACCATTTTTCTCCTCATCCTCCTCATCTCCGCCCTTCCATCACACCCTTACCCCGACCTTGCTCTTGTTATCCTCATCATCCTTGCATTTCCCTTCACCCTCTCCCTGTTGCTCCAGCAGAGCCAGTACATTTGGCCAGACCCTTTCTCTGATGAAGCATACCCATGCTCCATTCCACCCGTTCTCTGATGAAGCATACCCATGCTCCGTTCCACCCGTTGACTGATCCTGTGGACAGTCTCCTTTACCCTTACCATCCCGATGGTAACCTATGATATGATGCACGCCACATCCCCTCTGCCCTGTTTCCTTTCTTGATCTATGACTCAGTGTGCAGTCGCACGTTGTACTTATACTTAGCTCCACAGTTGCACGATCATGCCCCTGCTTGTTTCACTTCCTATTTCTGTTCTTTGACTCATTTCCTATCTGCACATTCCAGTTCACCTATGACTCACCTCGAATGTGCCTTCCTTTTCTAGTATCACCCTTTGACCAGTTCCCTTTCCGGTAGTATGAGTTATCATCCACTAATACACTTCCTCTCCTCTATATAAACTTGCTACCATGTATCTAGTTCCTTAACTTAATCTACTTGGTTCTTGACCTCCTACTCCTAACAAGAGTAATCCTTTCTGTCTAGCCAGCAGTCTATATTCTATCTTCTTATCTGCTCATCACGGATAAGTTCTTAGTCTTGATCTTTACTCATCGACTTCGTCAACGAACAAAGCCCCTGTCACTAGTTGGACTTCTGTCCTTCTATTAACACAGATCTTACAATTAACCTTCGGGTGTCATAAGCCTTGGCAGATACACTTATTGTTGAGCTTCGCTTGACATAAGCTACCCGATTTGGACATAGGCATTAAATCTTACTTGCCAAAGCTTTGCCAAGTAAGACCCCCAACCTTGGGCTAGCCCAGGGATGTCCTCAACCATTGACAACACACGCTCTGTTTGAGCATCGTCAACAGATACTATCCAAGTCCATAACATCTAGACACTGCGTGACAGCAACACAATCATGTGGCGGATCTCAACACCTAACAAGCCACCTTCACACCCTAGTGCATTGCATCTGAAAGTTCCGCCTCCTTGATGCCAGCAAGCTGAGAGAAGGCGACCTATGAGAATCTCGACTTCTCATCCCATTGAACAACATTGCAGGATAGTAAGGGCGGTCCACAGGGAATGGAGATCTTGAACGTGTCTAGGAGTTCTCCCATGGGACCTGATTCTCAATTGAGGCATACACACTGAACTGAACTTCAGAAGACTAACCTTGGTGAACAACATAAGAACGAGACCACACCACTTGTTCAAGTAAAACATTCATGAATGCACCTGTGTACTGGGTGCTTTGAGGACAGGATACAGGAATGGCTGTTTGAGTAAAACATTCATGAATGCGCCTGTATACTGGGCGCTTTGAGGACAGGATATAGGAATGGCAGGAAGGCTTGGATGTATGGTGTGAATCTGGCCCGGATTTGAATGGAACGTGTTCTCCCCACTAAAATAACAGAGAGAAAGCAGTAGGGAGGGGAGCTGAAGCAAAAATAGGCACTCGCTGATCTACGGGCTGCGAGTGTGAACTGAACGTTGGCCAAGGTAAACTTAGAAAGGTGCTAACACATGGTTTCGGTGATCATGTGACTTTTCAAAGTCAGCCAGCAAATTCCAATAATGCATCATAGCACATACACAATATTTGTAAGGACATAGTGATTTCGAGTAGTTACAGAGATGCTGATATCTGTTAGTTATAATTTTAATGCCCTCTGCCACACCAACTGATCGGACATGAGAGCTTCAAAATATGTATCTGCGCTATCTATAAAGTAAGGGAGAATGGTGGCGGGAAGGGACAGATGCTCGCGTGGTTTCCGCTTGCACTGTGTAGATATGCTTAGATATGCTAAATGCCATGTGGTTTCGCTTACCTCGCTTAAAGCTCAATTTAGAAACTCGCATGGCTGTCACATGCTTTCAAGGGTCCACTGCCCGTTAGAGCAGCAAGCATTTAAAAACATTTATTGATTCTGAAATACACAATAAATTCAACGAGATATTAAGAAAAGACAATTGAGAAATGGGAAATAGGAAAGGACAATGGGAGAATGAGGGAAATGGGAGAACAGAGAAAATGGGGAAAATAGGAGAATAGGAGAACAGAGAACAGGAAAACAGGAGAAAGGGAAAATAGAAGAATGGGAAAAACAGGAGAACAGGAGAATGGGGAAATGGGAGAAGGGGGAAGGGGGAGGACAACAAGAGGACGGGAGGACAACAAGAGGACGGGAGGACAACAAGAGGACGGGAGGACAACAAGAGGACGGGAGGACAACAAGAGGACAGGAGGACAACAAGGGGACGGGATCAACACATTCAATTTTAATTTTACTTTTCTCATCTGCACAGAGAACAGGGAAACAGGAGAATGGGAAAATCAGAGAACTTATGAAGGGAACATAATTTGCTACAAAGTGCTTTGTATCACTGTAGTGCAGTATGTCCTGCTGAGAACAGGAGGGTTCAATATATCTGAATGTAACATATCATGCTCAACTTGATGAATACAATATAATTTATTTCAAGACCTAAAATAATTATTGAAATGCCCAAAGTAGGATGAAGCCGAAGGCCAGGAAGCCAACAAAGAGCGCAAAGCGCTCTTTTTGAATCCTGTGCCAAAGGCACAATGGGTGTGTGCTAGTCATCCATTAATGAGAGTGCTTTGTTCCATACATCGCAATGCAGCTCCACTGCATCAACAGCGGCTGCAGACTTTGAGATAAGATGGCATATACATGTACCTTCTGCATGTAATGCACCCATAAGCACTTCCCTGTCCTCTGAAAGAAGTTCTTGCGCCTCTGCTACTATGTGTTCATAAGTTGGTCTTACGACCTGCCAACCTTTGTCATCCACCTTGTGGACAAGTGCGAGGCCCTGTGCCTGGAGAACAGTGTATTGAGAATGGCCTGGCTAATAGCCCAGGTCGAGCCATATCAAATCTAGTCATGCTAGAAAATGTTGTGTAGCCTGTTTCATGGTTTATCCGGTTAGTGTAAAGTGTAAATTTGATAGTATATGGCGTACACACTACAGTAGCTCCCAGATGCTTGTGCCAATGAGTCCTAGACTTCAAGTGCTTATCAAGCTTATGCCTATGTGAAATACAACAAAAATTAATCCATGTCATACCTACTTAGTGAAATTTAGACTTGGAGGCTTACCTTTCATAAGACTTGTGCTTGGATCTCAGTCAGGCATTGTGACGTTGTTGCTCATTCTTATACTTTGGTGGCATGAATCAAGGAAGAAATTCCAGAGAGGAGTGTAATGACTTGAGATATTGCAGCACTATAAGAGTGCTTGTGGTCGATGAAAGAGTACGGTGAGGTGTGTGACTTCCATTACTCCATAGTCTGACTTAAGGCTAAAAGTACATCACTGAGCGCACAAGTACTTCAGGACACATGAAACTGCACATTTACTCAACAAATACTCTCAGCCATGGCAGCATGGATGCTGTCACCATTGTCATTGTTCCTCTCATTAAATAGCCCACCATGTATATCTGTTAAATTTAACCTAATCGCAAATTAAGTATCGGCGGTAGTAACATGCTTAGGGTTTCAGCCCCGGATTCATTATTTTTGAACAAACTCAAATTGCAAATTATCGGCGGTAGCAACATGCTTAGTGATATAGCTCCGGGTTTGTTATTTTGAACAGACTGTTAGGTCATTGATAGCATTGGCAAGAAAGTGACACGGCTATATGTAAACTGATCAAACCTAGTAGGTACGTAGGTCAAACAATAAATTATTCTACTACAATAGCGCTGCTAGGAGACGATCCATCATTCTGTGTAGTGGGTGTAGTATGTGCTAAAATGAAAAATCAGGATCAGAACTTCACAAAGAGGAAATCACTTACCGGTGGTACCAGGCTGAGATTCAGTTTTGTAAGGTTCACCAAGAATTTCAGCATGGCAGACATAACACTGGTGGTGGTGGGCACAGAAAATGCAAGCAGGGCAACTGTTTGCGTCAGGAGGAGGCAGTTCAGCAGCAGAGTTGCCGTGTGCTTGGAAGATTTCTGTGTAGATAATATGGAACATTGAGTATCAAGGGAAAGAATCAAAATTTACTCACCATCCTGGTCCCTGAACTGTTTGCGTCAGGAGGAGGCAGTTCAGCAGCAGAGTTGTTGTGTGCTTGGAAGATTTCTGTGTAGATAATATGGAACATTGAGTATCAAGGGAAAGAATCAAAATTTACTCACCATCCTGGTCCCTGATGAGTTGCAGAGTGGCAGCAAGCTCGTTTATGGTGAAGATTAGTGGTTCAACCAAGGACAAAGTGCATGGTTGGATGCAGACCATACAGGTACCAGTTGAATCGCTCATTTGAAAATGAATATGTGTTGCTGCTAAATGGGGATGAGGCTTTGACATTTTCACAGCGGTAGCTTTTCATTATATATATATAATATGAAATATAACTCCAACACAATGTACTGTAGGAATAAAGGAACATGATTGGTCCCTCATAGATGGCTGAACTTTATTTTGAGGCTTGACTGTATATTTAGTTTGGTCAAACACACCTGAACTACCTGAAAATCTTACAGCCAGCCAACCAGAAGCAAAACAAAAGTAAGTGATATCTAAAATCATCCCATTCAGTTGCTGAGCACTTTAAAGCCTCCCAGCCGACTTACCAGATGCAGACCCAAAAAAGACAAGGTAAGCGGTGACGGCATGCCTTTAATATGCTGTCATTGATTGCGCTACCATTATTAACAGATGGTTGGATCTCACTGGACAAGCATTGAACAAAGAGATTACCTTGAGTCTCAATTCAGCGAATTCCTGAAACAGCAGCTTCAGGGTGCTTTATTGAACTTCTGGTCTAACGTTAGCGCGGAGTTCTTACAGCAATGGCCTGAAATCAATGTGCTGTACCCAGACAAGACACCTTCGGAGCTTAGCGAGGCTGAGAATGAGGAACTGGGAAAGGCAGTTGAGGTGCGCAAGAAGGTTAATAATGATGAATTTGATTTTTGACTTTGAGAAACACTCATTTCAAAAACAGCAACTCAAAAATTGGTTCAATGATAGATCTCACAAAAGTGGTCGGTCACAACTTAATGCAATGACAAAATCAATTACCAAGATGATCGGCAACAAGGCAAAAGGAACTTGGGTCCATACTGAGGTGGAAATATTTTCGAAAATGATGCTGCTGTACAGTCGCAGATCAAGGAGAAAATCAAGTGGAGCTTGCTCATAACTAAGAACACCAAATTGATGGCAGTCAGGGAGTCGACAAAAGTGGCATATGAGGCTGCGCCATTAGAAATTCAATTATTATGCAAGACAAAGGTTGCTGAAGAACATGAAGCCAAGGCTTCTACCATCCTCTCCGAAGCTGCAGCAACCAGCACACCTACCAACACGCTGTAGAAAGCTGATCTCTGCTGGGCTCAGCAGAAATCGTACTACCTAGACAACAAATATTTAGGTAGATCTTAGCACGACCTAGTCTGCTATACTTGCAGAGCAAGTGTGTTCGATCCTATAGGGGTTGTTAATTGGTATTGGTAGTAAAAATGTGTCAGTAATACAAATAACAAAATGTCCGATGGTGCGAAACGATGTCCGAAGGTAATCCGATGATGTCCGAAGGTACTTATCCAATGTCCGCAGCTCACAAGGACTTGACAACCCATACTCTTGGGATTTCGATGCCAGCATGTTCAGCCAACCACCCTCATCATTGGTACCTCGGCCTCAAACACCCACACTCCCTGCATTTCCATCAATGTTATCGGTACATCCTTTGCCACCTCCCTTGCCTGATACTCCCATCACATCGTGGAGGAAGGAGTCCAAATTTTGGAATACAATGAGTAATTCGACCCTGACTACATCTCCTACTGTGCCATTGACAGTGCCAACATTCAACTTTGATGGTTGTTCTTTCACCCTCTCTGACGAAGTCCATGTCACTGCTACTGCAGTCCACAATGTACCAGTGCCCACCCCAGCAGTGCCTACCCCAGCAGTGCCCACCCTAACAGTGCCCACCCCAGCAGCATCTACTTCAGTAGCACCTACCCCAGCAGCACCTACCCCCCCAGCACTTAGCCCAGCAGCGCCCACCCCCCCAGCAGCGCCCACACCCCCAGCAGCGCCCACACCCCCAGCACTTAGCCCAGCAGTGCCTACCTCAGCACCAGTAGCACTTACCCATCCACGGCCTACCCGACCTTCTACTAACCCAT
This sequence comes from Suillus bovinus, assembly GCF_016758785.1. Taxonomy (NCBI): domain Eukaryota; kingdom Fungi; phylum Basidiomycota; class Agaricomycetes; order Boletales; family Suillaceae; genus Suillus; species Suillus bovinus. The sequence continues at coordinate 82,406 of NW_024542124.1, read as the reverse complement.
CTCCCTCAGTTGATATCCCTCTCTAGAAGACAGGTCAGGTTCATCAGGAGTCAACACACATGGCACAGGCAAACATGATAGGCAGGGAGCACAAAGAGACTTAGGACAGGCGAGGTGGAGAACACCACTCAAAAGAAGTGTGTGCTTTTCCTGTCACCATTAGACTTGGACAGTGCTAATTTTATGACAGGAAACGCAAATCCGGCGCCTGAGTTGCCCATCGATATTTTGTAGCAATGCTTTCATTATACCAGTCCATACATACTGCATGTATTGTAATACCCTTTCAGAGCACCATTGGCTCATTAATATCATTGATTCCTTGCCTTTAATTCTCTGGACGAGTATTTTCAGTGTCTGACTTAGTGAAAATTTCATGTGCACAAGTGAGTTTATTGTGAATCATATGCACAGTGCTGGACCTGTATATATGTGCTAGACTTGACAACATTTCATGCACACAGCACTGTATACACATTTGTACATATGGACGGGACTTTGTGAAATTTCAAGTAGTAATGGTGAATCCTGATTTTGAAAATGTGTGCAAATATGCTCAAATAATTAGGCATTAGCTACTAGCACACACATCGTGCTGGTAATGGGGTAATAAAAGTAGGACAAAAAGAGCTCAAAAACACAACAACGGTCCGGATCATGCAGGAATCCAATAAATCCATCCTTCCCAAACGAATTGGTTCGATAAATCGCTAGCAACCTAGATGATGATTCAAAAAGATGTCTATTGAGCAAACGAAAGACTTATGAGTGTGGTTGCTTCCTCGTCATATCCCTATCAATGTGAATAAACGAATACAACAAGAAACTATATCACTTACCTTTCGTTGCTTTAGTGTCAGATTCCTGTGATCATGATGAATGCGAGAGATTCAGATGAAGAGAACAAAAAGAAAAGACACAGGAGGGAATTGGAATAAAGAGACTCGGAGATTTAGTAGAGCTGTTGTCACAAACAGCTTTTCGAGGTCCAGGACATCAGCCCCAAGAATCATTGGCAACCTGTTGCGGGCAAACAGTTAAAACAGCATCAACAAACAAAACAAGTCATGCACCAATAGAGCAGCCTCGGTTTCATATCTCTAGTGTGCATAAGTTCATCAAATAAGTTAGTGCATGGGGACCTGCATCTTACCTCACATGGTGAAACAAAGAATCTGGAAGGGGCATACCTCTCAAAGGTGTACCTATGAGTGAAACAAAAGATCTGAAGCATCATGAGAAAGCGTGATGCTTCAACACAGAGACACAAAGCAGCCGTGAAGGACATACCTACTCAAAATGGGTGAAATAAAGCATCATGGGAGAGTGTGAAGCTCAGTGAGAGATGCGGCAAAGAAGCCAGGAAGGCGTACCCTGGCATACCTGCCCAAAATGGGTGAAATGAGGCATTGTGGGAAAGTGTGAAGCTCCAGTGCCGAGACACAAAGAAGCCAGGAAGGGTGTACCTGTTCAAAATGGGCATTGTTCCTGATGTCTGTAGCTTGATGCTTCATGAAGCATCAAGCTACAGATATCAAGAAGCCAGCAAGAGTGAAATAGGCATTGTTCCACCCTTGGCAGCACTTTAGCGCCTGTCTCACGATCTATCAGGTAGGGTTTCTATGTTGCGGCAAACCTACCTGTGAGGTATGCCTCTCGAGGCTCCCTGTAATTGCCACAAGAGGTCCATGCCCTTTCCTTAGTGTACTGCCTATGTACTCCCAGAGGTTCGCAAGGGTAGGTATAAACCGCGCGAGGCCGTGCGGCACCCTTGCTGTTTAAAATAGATAGTTCATATGTTTTACAACACATGTTTCAAACACAGTGAATTCTCAATACTATTATGATGGTGCAACAGACAGTATATTTGGTGTGAATGGGACAGAGACACTAACAACTCGAAGAAGACATGAACGTGAATGGCATACAATAAGACACTCAAACCACGAAGAAGATACACACTCATTATCCCTCTCTAACAGGCCATCTATACTCATCATCCCCCCATTATGCCAGTCCTGATATTCACAAATCCCACACAAGCTTGTATTGTGCTCGAGTGTGTGGGCAGATGGAAGAGTGTGACATTGCAGACAACAGTGAAGGGACAGAGTAAGGATAGAAGGCAATATGATGCCGCACTTGAATCAACAGGATCACATGTATGAATGCTGTACTGATTAGTATATGCCATGATGGGAGGCTCGTGAGGATGAAATGGAGGTTCGTGAGGGTTGAATAGAGGCTCTTGAGGGTCATATTAATTTTGTGAACATGAGAGAGAGGCATGAGAGGCTTACAGATCAAGTTCACTCCTACAGGCTGTTGTTACGACTTGGATGGTATCTGTTGGCGACGCTCAAACAGAGCGTGTGTCGTCAACGGTCGAGGACGTCCTTGGGCTAGCCCAAGGTTAGGGGTCGTACTTGGCGTGTCTTCGGCAAGTACGATTTAACGCCTATGTCCAAATCGGGTAGCTTATGTCACGCGGGTGCGAGACGATAAGCTATATCGGCCTAGGCTTACGACACCCGAAGGTTAATCGTAAGGATCGTCGTTAATTAGAAGGACAGAAGTCCGACTAGTTAACAGGGGCTTTGCTCGTCGACGAAGTCGATGAGTAAAGGTCGAGACTATAGGCTTATCCGCGAAGAGCAGATAAGAAGATAGAATATAGACTGCTGGCGAGGCAGAAGGATCACTCTGGTGAGAGTAGGAGGTCAAGAACCAAGTAGATTCAAGTTAAGGAATATAGTACATGGTAGCGAGTTTATATAGAGGACAGGGGACGTATTAGTGGATGATAACTCGTACTACCGGGAGAGGCAATCGGTAAAGGGTAAGACCATAATAGGAAGGCACGTTCGATCTAGGTAGAACGTGCTGGATAAGAAAGTGAGTCAAAGATCGGAATAAGAAGTGAAATGCGCAGGGGCACGATCGTGCAACTGCAGATCTAAGTATAAGTCGCATGTGCGACTGCGCACCGAGTCAGAGGATCAAGAAAGGGAACAGGGTAAAGGGGATGCGTCGTGCATCGTGTCATAGGTTACCGTCCAGACGGTAAGGGCAAGGGGACTGTCCGCAGGATCAGTCAGGTGGTGAAACGGAGCACAGGTATGCTTCGTCAGCGAAAGGGTCTGGCCAAATGTACTGGCTTTGCTGAAGCGACAGGTAGAGGGCGAAAGGGAATGCGAGGATGACGAGGATGACAAGGGTGAGGTCAGGGTAAGGGTATGATGCGAGGGCTGATACGAGGAGGATTAGGAGAAAAATGGTAGGGGCCCAAGCATCTAGATGTTCTTGTAACAGCTGTGAACTGACAAGCTGATCAATTTCTCCTTCGTCCTCGGTAGCGGGATTGCTGACTCCTGTGTCTTCATTATTGATAGCGGTGATCTGTGGGATGAGGTCGGTATGACTGGGTCCAATGACTGGCAAACATTGCTGCATCACCTTCAACCTCCAGGAGGGTGGTGCCAGTGGTACCTCTACAAACATATGGAGTCTGGGTGGATTAGACAATGTGGCGCCAGAAGTTGAAGGAGAAGTGTTGGACAGATGGGTCAGGCCAAGCCTATCTATGCATCCATTGGCAAACACTTATCGCCCGCGAGTGTGATGTGAATTTGCAATGGGTGCTTCTCCAATGATGACAGAGACACGTGAGGCTGTAAGACTTTTGCAAGCATCTGTTGCAACAGATTTGATGGTGAGGGCGTCATTCTTGAGGACATCTGCAAGTTTGAAGCTCTCATGCATAGTGAGGTCATGTATGCCCTTGCTCTTTGCCAGTGTCGAACGTCTCTCGCTGGGCAGAAGGATGTTGTCTGGGTAGTTTTGAAGGATACACCCACAACGGGCTAGAATGGTAGGTAGTGTCTTCCACAGGAAATTTCCCCCTCATCCTTCGAGGGTCCCTGTAAAATATTTAGCTGTTCTATACTATGATCTGACTGACACTTACCGAGAAGCGCTGTCAGCCCACCAACAATGCAAGGTATTCCATCAAGGAGCCTCCATCCCTCAGGATCACGGACCTGTCGCTTCTCCAACCATTTGTCCAACACCTCCTGCGCATCCACCTTGTAGCGCGATGCCACACGTTTGAGAATATAGTCAAGCTGGCTGAAATCCATGAAAAATTATAGCAAGAGGGAGAAGTGAAGAGGAACGACATTACTTCCATCGATAATCAATTCCCTTGTTGTCATCAATGATCGATAGAAGCGACATATCAGAGCGACCCATTGGACGAAGTAATTGAATTCTGAATGCCTTCATATATCATGTGCACACTGCATGGTCAGAGGCACAGGTGGTGAAGTGGTTAGTAGTGTGGTAATTTTGACTTGCTCTTATGTTTGATCCTTCGACTATGCATTCTTTGATCTCTTATGAATTTTTTTGCAGGAGTGACATGGATCACGTGTGATATACAAAAGCAAATCAGTTTATTCAGAAGGAGGCACTACATTCAACTTGAGATAGCAAAGCATGGGGTAACAAAATGACAGTCGCCACACTAAAAAGGTGAAAGAAAGGTATCAGTGGCAGTCTGCCTACTAAAGGGCACAAAGGAAATGTTGGTAAAAGCAAGCACAAGAAAAAAGGTATCAGCGGCGGTCTGCCCATCTATTGGTATCTCCATAGTACCTCCCATCATGACTGCACATGTCTTGATAGTAGAGGTCTGATGGATGCCTGTGGTCATCATAGCGGTCATTGTAACCTTCACCAGGTGAGTCATAACGAGAAGGATAATGGTTGTATCCTATAGGTACACAAGCATACTGAGCTTCTTCAACATTATGGGTGTGTGGAAGGCTGTGAGGATTGAGGCTGCTAGTAGGATGGAGATGGGTGTGAATGGTACTGTTCTGATCATAGAGTGAGTCGTGCACCTCACGATAGTGAGTGGCATCGTGTGGGTAGGATGGTCCCTCCTGAGGGTGTACTGAAGGATCACGAGAATGATGCAGATGGTTGCACAATGGCACAGAAGCCTTGCGAGGTGAAGCAGAGGCCCACATAATGGCACAGAAGGCTCTTGAGAATGATGCAGATGGTCTTGCGATGGCACAGAAGGTGCACGAGGATGAAGTGAAGGCTCTTGCAACGGCACAGAAGGCTCACAAGGATATCTGGGGAGCTCGTGCATGTGTGAAGGAGCCTCACATGTGATGGGAGCATCGTGTTGAAGCAATGGAGAATGGGCATAGCGGTTGACCGCCTCAATATGAGTATCAGTGTGAAGAGGCTCAGGTTGCAGAAGGGGCCTCTCCCCAGCAGGATGTGAAGATGGACGGTCCATGGATTGAGCTTGGGGGTTTCCATTCTTGTCATTACCAGGTGTTGAAGGGGAAGACGTGGTCTGGAGCATACTGTTTGAGGGTTGGGGTTGCTCAGAGCCCTCATGTTGTGAAGCCACACTGGGTGTAACTTCTGGTGGTGAAAATGGGGCGACCATAGTAGCTGGCAGTTCAATTGGGGTGGGGTTTGCTGGCTGAGCTGCGGGCTCAGGCTGAGGGTCTGCAAGCACGACACCACCTTTTCCAGCATCTGTTGTTGCCTTTGAGTCCTTCTGACCTGGAGCATCCTCCTCTTCTGAATTGACCACATACATCATCTGGTGTACACGGCGCATGGCTGCCCGGGATGCCTTTGTTACGTGTTTTAGTTTGGGGAGCGCTGCAAATAAGTATGTTAACAATATGTAGATACTAAGATGTATATACTACATACCCTTGGATTTAGGCTGTACGTTGGGAGGACCGTCCCGGATGCAAGCTGCAGGTTGAACAGGCTGGGCAGCTGAATAAGATAGTTAGCGAGTAAAGACAAATGACATATGTAGCACAAACCTTCATCGCCAGACGAGTGCTCTTCATCAACAGAAGACGACCCCACAATTAATGGTGACAGTGGACCCCCTTTCAATACAGAGGCATCAGATGGTGATAACTTCGCCTTGGAATGCACACCTTCCTTCTTCAGTTCAATGACAACCTCTGCAGACACACACTTCTTGGACACCTGAGAAGAACTTCCTGTCTTCAATTTCCATTTCTTCCCATGTGAATCATCTTCGTATTCAGTGTCCACCTCTGCTGTCACATCCCTTGAGCCCTCCAAAGTTGAAGTGATTTCAATGACCTCCTGTGCAGCAGCCTTGGGAGCCATTGGCGCAGTTGGCTTAGCAACAACCCATAAGGACAAGCAGGAGGAGGGGCGAGGGGCTTGAAAGAAATGGGCTTGGCAACAACCTTAAAGGGACGAGCAGGGGGAGGAGACATGATAGGCAGGGGAGACATGACAGCCTCTCCATCCTCAGGATCACAAGCTCTATTCTTTCCCTTCTTGACTCTGGTCTGTGCAACACTTGTCCCCACATGTTCCGGGCCACCATAGTCTGTATGCCAATCAGCAAACATGCGATGAGCAGATGTGTGCTCCCAGGTGGAAGGAGGTGCCTCTCCAATGATAACTGGCTCTATTGATTCAATCAATGATGCTACAGAAATTGATTAGAATTAGACTACTAAATAGAGACAAAACTTACTGGGCATTGTAAAGAGTAGATCTGAATTGGGCTCTACTGAATGTGAGTCCCTAGTCCTGAGAGATGCGAGTATGCTTCGTCCCAAGAGACAACCTAAGAACTACCTTGATAATGCAAGGGAAGTCTTATATAGTCAGAGAGTAGACAAGATATTGGAAGTAAACCTCTTTAATGTTCGTCCATAGTTCCGAGACTACTTCCAAAGTACCGAGAAACTTGTCCGATGCGACCTGAAGCTGCAAAAGTATTGTCCGAAAGTAGCGCGATGTCTTCCGAGACTTGCAAAAGCTATCCGAAGGTCAATATATGTTGGTATGTTGATGTGTTGAATAACAGTATAAGACTTTGCGAGATGTCCGAAGTCTGGAACAATGCTAATCTATCGGAACTCAAGAATAAACGAAGTGCAAAATTGGCAGCGGTCTAGCCAAACAATCATTCCGAATGAACAAAGATCAATTGTGCAGTTACGATTATACCGAGGTGACTCTACTAATTACAACTTGAAGTATGAGAAGTGAAGTGCAGTATCAGTAGCCAGTGAGTGAGATTATATCCTACTTCCATGAGAGACCAGAATCCATAGGCAAAACCAGTAGTGAGATAAGCAAGTCCGAACCTACGTAATAAGCCGCGAGGCAAGCAGAAATGCAAGTATACATGTAATAAGCTGCAATGTGTACTGCTTATACGTATTCCGAGGCTCCCGACAGGATGCCAATGGAATTTTATCCATGTAGCACTAAGACGTAGTCAACATATAATTAGAATAAGGGAAAACGCACCAGCAAAGTCAAAAGGACGAGGATAGGACATGTATGGTAACTTGTGAGGTTTGGACGGGCCTTGGAACACAAGAACTGCCTGTGGAAGGTTTGGACAAGTGTGTGTGGCCTTCAGAAGGTCAAGGGAGGTCAGGGAATGGTATGAACATAGGTGTTGGATTGCCTGGTTCTGAGCCCAGCGCCGCAACCATTGTTACAGCATACTGGAAGACTTGACCACCCGCATGGTGCCAGCCTTGAAAGCATCAACAAGCGCTGCAACCTCTTTGAACATCAATACACCTATCCCCTTGTTATTCTTTGATGTCGGATCATGGGATTCACCCAGCATGAGACACTTGTGGGCGGGATACCCTTCTATGTTCAGGCCGCCAGAGGCTAAGGAGCTGGGCATCATTTTCCAGGGGAAGTTCTTGTCGGATGCAAACTTCCCGCCAAGTTTAGCTATATGAGCATGTCAGGCTGAACTGAAAAACAACTTGAATAGCTACTCACTGACTTGTTTTGCGATTGCTTTCTTGAGCCACTGGAGAGATTCATCGTGACCCTCAACTTTGGTGGAAGGAATCGAGTCAGCATCCCGAGAAGAGGCATCTCCATTATATTCAGGCAAGTCGTTGAAGGCATCATCAACTACTGTCAGTGAAGTTTTATTGCTATTTTGAAGTTGAATCAGAAAGAGATAGTAAGATGCTGATTGAAACTTACTAGACATGAGCTTTGAGGTGACCAATGATAGTGTCATCATCAGCCCGGCATCGTGTACTCCAGAACTAGCAGACCATAATGAGTGATCATCTCAGTATTGAATACCACTCTCAAGATACTTACCTCTGCAGTGCCTGGTGTAGTATGAACTTGACCAAGGGAGGCATCTTGATTGACAATTTTGCCACAGATGACCATTGTGGTCTCAAAGCTAAATTTAGCAGCAGTGCTATCAGCCTATAATGAAGATGGTCAGGGCACAGCAAGCAGTGAGGCTGTGAAGGAAGTATACTTACAATACTAAATATCCTTCAGTAGTATTTTTGAAACTCTTATGTGCATTGAGAGACAGTTTGAGGGAAAGTGGATAGCATTTTCACTTCATCATGGACGTACAGAATGTCTTTGTATGTGTCTGGAAAGGCCTCTTTGAAGAGGTTGTAACATTTTGTCCGAATCGACATACCTAACATCGACCATGGAACTGTAAATACGACATCAACAAATATGATAGGAACTTACCCAGAGAGCCTCCATCTGCAGGAACCTCATGCCCAACACGTGCAAGTTCTTGCTCTGTGTGATCCTTGAAGTAACTGCAAGCATATATGTTCCAGAAGTTAGTGCTGACTGTCGTCTGACCACAACTTTTCAAGAACCAGTTGATGACTTGCTGCACTGGAATTGAATGTCGACCAAGAGAGCTCAAGGAATGATTGCTCAATTTCGATGAAAGCAGCTTTGAGGATCACGTTGTTGTTGGCAGACTTCCATCTGGGAACAAATGACTGGCCTGACATCAAGGAAGGTGCATCTTTGCTGCCCTGAGGATCAGAGAACAGGTCATTGACATTTCCTGCATTGACAGAAGCGCCACGTTCATGTGGGGAGGGATAACGAGGAGGATTGTAAAGGCTATAACTGCTGCCAACATCCTTCAGTGGTGTTGGTGGAATGACATTGGTAGTCATAGGTTCAATCTGATGAGAGCATCCTTTAGCACCCTGAGGGACTGGAGGTACTGGAGACTCTGGAGGCACCGGAGGCTCATGAGAGGGTGCATGCAAGGAGGAAGCCTGGTTGGTGAAACTCGGGCTGGCTCAGAAGACATAAAATGTCCCTGTGTCTCCATGAGCAGTGCCGTGAACAATGCATCGTCCATCTGTTCAAAATTTGAGTGCTGCAGCAACCATCTGTTTGGTTGTGCCTCCATAGGATTGTAAAACATATCCTGTAGAGCTGCAGGATGGGGAGTGTCGTGGAGACGTGGTGATGCATGACGAGCCTGAGCAGATGACATGTCACCTCCCATGACACCATTATCATGTGTAGGATGTAGGGATCAGCATGGGTATATGAAACCCACATGGGTTGTGGGTGTGGGTATGTTGTGGGTGTGGGTTTAGTAAGCAGATATATATTTTACCAACTCCAAAGCTCCAAAGACATACAAATAGTATTGCAAACTCTAACTCTAAATTCTAAATCACAAACACATCCTACTGTCATGCAGCCAAACCCCTTTCATTCTGCCGCTAAACGGATTACCAAACTAACTGGGAAAGCCAAGGCTGCACTTGACGAGAAGCTCGAGGCCAAATCAAAAAAGAGAAATAATGATGACAGTGCCAGTGTGGACAGCACACGGCCAAAGAAGGTAAAAGCAACCTACTTGTTTCAAATGATTTCTAACATTGATCACAGCTACTTCAGTGGATGTTGAACAGCTCTTCAGCTGTAGCTGCCTCGTCCTGTCGCATGTCCATTCTCGCTTAAATATGCAGTCCACTCGCGCCCTCTTGTGCTTGAGTTACTGGAGCCGGCTGGGTCTGGTGAAGAACGAAGACATTTTAGCTGTTAGCAACCTCGCGGATGTTGTAGGTGATGAGGAGCTAGAACTTGAGGAAGGATGGGACCAAATACAGTTAGGGTAGCTACAATTGCTGTTTTCATAGTACTAATTTAATGACACCCCCGGGTATACCCTCCATTAGCATGGAATGATTCCATTGAGATGTATACTATACTAAAGTCAGAATATTAGCAGCGGACATTTGAAATCAGGACTCACCTATGCTGTAACAGAGGGTCACACTTGCTATGCTGTAATGTTAGGAGGCTTGCAGATGATGGCTTGAGATGGTGAGGTACCACGATGAGTTTTGGTGCAGAGGGTCTGGATGGTCTGTAGCCTGAGGCGAGTAGGAAATTTACAACCAATCACAATCCTTAAATGTATCATACTACTTACTTTGGTTTAGCATACGAAAGAAGAGATGCGCATCAGAACAATTAACCAACACAGTGGCACATGCTGTAATGAAGGCAATACTGACACTTAGAGGCTCACGAGGGTGACTTGGATGTTAAGGGTGAAGTGTTGAGGCTACAAGATTGAGCCTCTGGAGCCTCTGGGAGAAAATACAACCAATCACATTGCAGGAAACAGTTCATACTACAATTGCAAGACAAATACAACACCTTGTAGTGCTCCAACATCAGTCTGAAATGAGCTCAAATGACTCCCATGGAGTGCCCTGTCATTGTGGTATAGGCAAAGCAAGAGTATGGGCGATGGAAGATGCTGCACTACCACCAGTAGCATTTAATGTGCAATGCTGTAAGTACTTCACATTGCTTTATTACACTGAACATCAATGGGTCACAGAGCTAAATACTTCACACTGGAGGAAAAGAACGCTGTCTTACGCAAACAGAAAGCTTCATACTCAAGGACAGAATGGTGACTCCCTCTACCTATCTTTCTGTGCTGATTGTTTAACAAACTGCAGGGGAAAGGCTGCTCAACAGATTCAAAATGCTCGTGCTAAGGCCAAACTCCATGGACAGAAGAGGACTACTACTGGATCCCTCAGCAATGCTAAACCACTCCCTCAGTCTCTCATCACACTGACAGTGCTTCCCCTCCCCAACTCATCTCTGTTTCATCAAGCATGCTCTGGATCGGAGTTGAGCGACGAGTCTGATGTACTCCAGTGAGAGAAACCACCACCATATGATTCCCCTCCTCCTCCAAACTTACCAGATGAAGATCGCTTTACTCGCAATCTTGCAGACATCATGCATGGCAGACAGTATCGTTTGGAGAAAGAGTCCTGCACACGTTATGCTCAAATATTTACAATAGCAAATGTGGAAGTCATCCTGCAGGACATTCAGGCGGCAGAAAGGATACTGTTGGATAAATGGAATGAGCTCAATAAGTATGTATTGCACATGCAAAGTTGTGAAAGACATAGGGTGATGGCGAAGTGTTATGTGCAGTGGCAGGCAAGGAAAATCTTCAACTATCGTCAGGAGGCAGACTTAATAATTCATGGACTGAATCCATACAAGTAGATATCTATGTGATATTGATGATCTAGAGGCATGGTACAGAAAGAATGAGAGCTCGTAGATAATGCCACAGGTGGTGCATATCATCCTCACAGAGTCCTGTTACATGACGTTCTCATAAGACAGCAGCAATTGCTGCCAATACCCATACTCCACAGTCATAACCATTGGTCTGGACAGGTGTAATCTCATAAGAATGTTTAGATGCATGTACCCAAAGACTCAAAGTGTTACTAACTTTCAATGGTCATGCTGTCCATCCATCAAGTTCAGTTGTGATGTGATGATGCCATTGGCGTGCAATAGCAAGGAGATGAGCAATCAGCTTCATGACATCCTTGGAGTACATAAGCCTCATGCGAAATCATCAACACAAGTAAACTTACCTTAACATCGGTTTTCCAAGTTTTTTTCTCAGCCAGACTATCAAAGAGGTGTAATTCTTTGCTGGAGAAGCGAATAATGCACAGCACCCAATGACCAATATTGGAGGGACGATGGATAGGAAGAATCCAGACATCTTTCTGCCAGTAATGTGTGTATGATACATTACACCAGAGAATGTTGTCTGATGCATTATATTGAATGCGAGGGAGGTTGTGGGTTGTTAACAAAGTGCAATGACTAGTAGCAACACTTTTCAGTTCAGAAAATAGCAAAATGGTGCACCCATTGATACAAGTATCATTAAGGAGTGCTGTGGGTGAGGTAAGCAAGGTGATGTCCTTCAGCTTGAAAATTTGATGAGGGTATCCATCTCGTGAAGGTAGTCATCTTCTGGTAACTGTCCCTGGAATGATGACATGCTCCTCCTTACATGGGACGTAGGAGTCATCTATCAGCACAGCCTAAAACCTAGTTAACATTCAAATGATTCCTAAAGGACTGGCGCACCTCACGAACCTCCCACAAGATGACAGCATGAGCGTCATTGACATGATCCATTGAATTGAAGTCTCAAACCTCCTCTCGACCCAAATCATCCTCTATAACATCAGCGAGAGTGGCATGTTCAAATTCAACTACTGGCAGGTCAAGAGGCTCAGCAAACTTGACATCATTGAGTTCTCCCTCAGGATCAGGTACTTCCAGTAACGTAGTGCTGAACCAGTGCACGTTTGGTGATTGGACACCACCTGAAAGGGTGATGGCAATCTCCAGTGCATCCTTGGCATGGGATATGAAGCGAAGCGAAGAGGCTAATGGGTTTGCCCAGTGGGTTTGAAGTCTGGGTAATTGATTGTGGTGCTGCCTCAGTAAGACAGATATAACTTCACCTATCTATGCATTAAAAACAATTTGTGCAATAATAAGAAACCTAGATCCTGGTGTGCGAAGTGCAAGCTTGAGTGCAGCAAGTTCTTCCCCAAAGAAATGACATAGATTGTCGGCCTCGATACCGAGTTGCTTCTGTTCTTCTCGGCAGTGCTCTCATTTCAGAAGTGCATGGATGCCGTCTCTGACATCAGCATCTTCTAACCACCAAGGAACTTGTCCTGTCAATGGCATAATCCACATGTCTTCCATTAGACTGGGATCACTACGCAGCTCTGCAAGCTTGGTCGGGAGAGGATTAGGTAAAGGAATCCCCCAAGAAGGGTCATATAACACTTCTAAGCGCTCACAGTAAGCATTAAACTTCCTGAGTGCTGTCAGCAGAGCGGGTTGGCACTTCGCAATAGCTTTGCGGGTTTGTTGATGTAGTTTTGTGCCTAAACGACTATCAGTTGATAGCAAATCACAGGTATGGATGATTGACCTAACACCTGCTGAGCACCGCCAACTGCATGGTCTAGCTTATCCCACTCAAAAAAGCTTGTGATTGCCCTTTTGCGGATGTTCATTTTCAAGTCATGCGCCATTAGAAGAAGCCAAATGAAGTCCAAATTGATGCCTTCTAGTTCAGGGAATTGATCATGAATATTGAGGGATACATATAAAACTTCAACTTTGGCCATAAGACGATCGTGACCTCTCTCAAGAGCCTCCAGAGCCTCCAGAGTGTCTTGAGAGGCAGTTCCTTTCTTGAGCATTAGCCTGGTGGATTGTAGTGCTGTATTGGAGGTATCAAGGTCGGCCTGTAGGGTCAATACAGTGTCTAACTCCTTTTTAAGGCAAGCAGGGGCATCTATGAACAAGTGTAACTTGTATCGTATTCAATATCAACTAAAAACACTTACATGTGCAGACTGAGAGCTGCGAGCATCATTGCTGAGACCATTCTGACTTGAGATCATCGACAGAAAGTTCGCATTGATCAAGCACCTCTTGGGCAGCAGTTCCCTGGTCATGAACACCACGCTTGAGGCGTCGTCGAATCCAATCACCTAAGTCACTTTGCATTTCAGATCCTATAGCTGCTGCCTGATGGTCGATCAGCCAGAGACGGCGCTGACACTGACATTATGCAATAAGACTTGAATCAATGACAAGAATGAAGAAGGCGTACCAATGGCGATCTCTCAACACCAATTAGGTGCACCAAGCGAGACCAGAGCCTCTCGGTTCCTTCTCCATCTGAAAGACCCAGCCCAATGCACATGCATGGATTGTACACTAGCTGGCATGCCCACTCATGCCCATAGGCATGCATGGCAGTGGTTGCAAAGTGCAAACGTGAGACAATACTGCCAGGGAGAATGTCATACTAAATATGATGAGTGGATGAACCTAAATGGAGACCAGATGAACTTACCTTGCTAAGGGATCGGGCAAGAACACACCTGACATCATACAAAGCTACAACTGTAGCATAAGGTGGGATCAATGAGAACAAATGTTTGAGGAGGGCCACCAAATATTTCTGCTGTTATCCCGGAGAGTCGATATTAGCAAAAAAAAGAGGGATATCATGATGACATATGAGTGCCATGATGCCAGTATCATCAAAGCTATCCATTGCCGCCTTCTGTTTTTTCCCATCGGCTGCTTCATATGCAGTTTCACATTGGTCAATAGCCTCATCAGGAACGAGGGGTACAGCCGACTTGGCAGGCCTCTTATGTTGAGCCTCTATGCGGCGGCCGACATCATCAACGAATTGTTTTGGAAGGAAATAAGTGGGGTCATGAAAGTGGGAGCAATCCCCTGCCACACGCCAATGGTGGTGGTAGAAGTTGCCATCTGTGGCAGTGTGAATATCTCCTCCATCAGCAGTAGGTTTCCCAAACATCGTCCCTCCAAAACATGCAGGACACCGTTGAATGAGTATGGATGCGCAGCGGCCTCTATGTAGGGTAGACAAAGGTGATGAGGTTGAGACATGATCCTCTGTTTGAGGACAAAGGGTAGCCACCCGGTCATGGCTATTCTGCAGGGCTTCTTCGACTTGACGTTCAATTTGGACTTGAAGAATGTTGTACCATTGTATGGCATAGCCCAGGCCTCGACGAAAAGGATCCTGAATAATTTCCCCCTAGTGCAACTAATCAGTTTAAACATATGGCTCATCATGAATAACTTACTCGGGTGTCTGTCATGACAAAACCTCTGCGAGAATAGTGCATTTTTAGAGCCGACACTAAGGCATTGATGGCATCACAGGACCGTTCAAAAAGTGCCCGATAAAATGATAGAAGTTTGATTGAGACAGCCATATGAGGTTGTGAGGGAGCGGTTGGAAATAGACCATGGTGAAGGAGGACTTGTGGAAGTGTGGAGCATCTACAACTGAGGACATTGATAGACATAAATCCTGAATGGTGTTCATTTGTCAACATGGTATAAAGTCGTAGATAAGAAACCTACTGTCAAAGAATAAACACGTGATTGGTGTTCGCTTTTGAGGGCACAAAAGTGTTGCACATGCAGAGATAACCCTGGGGGTGATCTCCAGTGCTGTCACTAGCGTTCGTGCCAAATATTTGAGATGAGGTTCAATAAGGAAGGGTATTAGTGTTTTCCAGCTGCTATACAACAAATCAGTAGCCTTGTCAGGCAAAATGCGGTGTTTGACTGGAGATTTTTCTACAAGTATGTCGGAAGGAGGTTCTGATGGGATTTCAAAGTCTGGATCAGGAATTTCAGCAAAAGTGTCAGTCTGGCTGGTGTCAGAGATAGTTTCAACTGCATCTACAGCATGAACTTCACCCTGTTTAGGCTCAGGGTTCATCAGTTGCTGCATATGAACTAGCAGTTGACAGTGTTTGGCTTGTGCGCCAGGTAACTCGACATGTTTCTGAGTTTTTTTTCTTGTCTCTAGGTTTCTTCGGGCTAACAAAGTGGTGGTCTAGTCCAGAAGACACACATTGAGCTCCATGAGTAGGAGCATGAGCACTGGTTGAGACCATGGTGAAAGGGAGAGTGTGAGGGAAAATTATGACTCACTAACTCCTCAAACTTAGTGTCACAACCCAAATAACGAATTAACGCTTGGGCAGAGACTAGGACTTGACTAAGGTTATTGGACAAGAGAGAAAGGAGCAAGTACGTCTTGGATTGCTACAATGTAGATACAAGAGGTTTGAACTAAGGAACTATCGACCAAGACATGTTACCTATATCCAACTATTGAAACGGAGATTGAAACTGAGTTATAACTACTAGCCAATCATAAAAAGAGAAAGGGAATCGTACCATAGAACATCGTAGAATATTAAAGAAGTATCATGTGACCATATCTTATCTTATCGTATCTAATCTATTCACAATCAAAGAACTCATCTTCTTCATCTGTCACATCAAAGACACGTGTCGTGGGCGCTAAAGGTATTTCGGGAATGATAGACGCTTTCAAGGTGGGGTTAGGGTTTGACTTAGGTGCTGTGTATTGACGCTTAGGAAGATTCAAGAAAGAATAATGGTTTGTTAAAGGTACTCGTGACACTTAGCAGACAATATAGACATGAGAGGCTCTGATTCCTGTGACGCGAGAGCCCCAAGAGCATATAGAGATCACCCTGCTCGAGGCAAGCGAGGATCGCTGGAGGTGTGCAATAATGAAAGGAGGGTAGTTTCAGGCAGCACGAGCACCATGCAAGCCACGCCAGGAGGTGCTGGATGAAATGAACGAGGCATGTTATTAATAGAACGGTGGGAGGGCGCACCTCAGAGGTAAGTTTCCCACAACATAAAAACCCTACCTCAAAGGTCTATATTGATACCGAGAAATAATGCCTGAGGTGCATTGTTCCTGATGTCTGTAGCTTGATGCTTCATGAAGCATCAAGCTACAGACATGAAGCATCAAGTTACAGACATCAAGGAACTAGACACATTGTGCATCAAGGTGTGTGTCTTATCACATACCTTTAAGCTTCAATCTGACAGTATAGCCTGCAACGGCGGAAGATTAGAATGCGACCCACCAAGACTATGGGGGTCGACAGACTTATTAGCACCATGTCACCACCCCATGGCCGTGTGCCTGTTAATAACATGTTATTAACAACCGACTTTTCGTCGGTACCCTAGTGAGCACGCTCGTCTTGAATGCACATGATTGCATGTATTCCTCATGAACTCGAAGACATGCAGATATGAAAAGTACCCTCTCTAATTGCCTCCAATTACATCCGTCTGCATCATTGTCGAGGGGTCAGCTTGGGACTCGATTACTGGTATGTAGCTTCGACATGGTCGCAACACCGATGTACACTTCAAAATGGTAGTCTTAGAAGTCATGGTTGCACGATCCGCGGAGCATTATCAATCCGAAAA
The DNA here is from genome assembly GCF_016758785.1 of Suillus bovinus. Taxonomy (NCBI): domain Eukaryota; kingdom Fungi; phylum Basidiomycota; class Agaricomycetes; order Boletales; family Suillaceae; genus Suillus; species Suillus bovinus. Next base: position 65,336 of record NW_024542124.1, on the reverse strand, counting down.
ACTGCGGCGGCACAATTAGGCCCTCGGGGTAGCTCTGAGGTACATATGACGACAGGAGCATTCTGTGAACATCACGGCGTCCAGGGCGTCTATTAATATTGTGAAGCAGATGTTAACGGCGAGTACAACACTTTTGCAGCTTATCGTGACAGAAAATACCCTAACTTCCAGGATGGCATAATATGCAGCGCGACCCGTGGTTCCAATCACACTTTGAGTATTCGGATTCAGGGGGGAAAGCTTTTCACCTAGGTTGCTGCTACACGGAGAATCAGAGGATTTGCTCAAAAAATCCTCAACGTTCACTTTCTTCACTCGATACCCCAGATTGGACGGTCAAGTATACACTGACATAGTGAAACGCAAGTATAATTAAATAAAAAGTACATAAAAATGATCTCCCAATCAGAATCCTTAACCCTAACTCTTTGAAACAGCCTTGATCATCTCTGAACCAATTGCGCTCGCCTCCTCAAACCTGCTCTCGAAGAACGACGCTGTTTCCGAGAAGCGGCGTTTATACAACTCCATGTTCCCAAAGGACACACACTGACTCCAGCCACGTGCGGCGATGACGAATTCCAGATCGTCTGAGCGATGGGTGACATCGTACACGGCTGAATGAATAGCAGAGTCCAGCCGAGTGGTAGAACGAAAGAGGTATTCTGCGACACCGATCCATAACCTAAATATGGGGGTCGCTGCGAGGTCGAGATGGTCGAAAGACTGAATGTGGAGGTGGGCCCAGCTGTCGACCATGGCAAGGAGTGAGAGGTGGGAGTTTGATGGGGGTGCGGATGAGGGTGTTGGACTGCCGTTAAGTCTTGGACTACCGTTGAGCTTTGGATTACCGCCGATGGTGAACTGATCGAGGACATCTTCAGTTAGGAATATTGGTGCGCGCTCTGCGTTGACTGTGCCGAATACTTGTTCGCGTGCATTGTAGATACGGGTGCGGAGGCCTTGTTCATCACCTGCGAGCATGAGCTTGAAGATGTCTGACGCAGAGGAAGCGTATTGTTCGATCTGAATGCGGGCGGAGGGGTTGAGAATGGCGAGGCCTGCATAAACGTGCCACTTGTTCGCGTAAATGCGGAGCATGATGTTTACTTTGACAGTTTCAATTCCTCCGACGTATTGGCCCTGTTCCCAGGGATATGCGCGCTGGCTGGCCCAGGCTGTGCCCATGCTGTGGTGTGAGTTAGAAGTGAAGTGATAGAAGATTAGCGGAATGATCACTCGTACGTGAGGAAGGCAGCGTGTGTGACCGCCTGTACATTGGCGGTAACGAGGTCGTGGTCTTCGTATGTGAGATATACGAAGCGTGAACCGAAGCAGCGGAATATGTTTTCGACTAGGTGAAGAGAGGAGTCTGGAGCGCGGTGCTGTATGAGAACCTGTCAAAGATAAGATGATGAGGAGTCATTGACGATAAGGTAAGCGGAAGAGAAATTACCAGGGGTTGTCCTTCTGGGGAAACAGAAGGGCCGTGGAGAGAATGAAGGGACACGATATGGACGTCTGGAGGGAGATACTTTTCAAATGCATCTTTCTCGGGCGTTTTGACAGAGGTTTGGCCAGAGACGATTGCTCCGACTTTAGTTGCTATGTATGAGTTCCCACGAGGTTAGGAGGAGGATATAATTTAGGTGTATGGGAAGACGTACAAGGGCCATACTGTGAGACGACACGGTCGATGTACTCGGCCTCCACGGAGTACATTATGAAGTCTGAGATTCTAGAAACCGCGTGTCCATCCCGATGTACTGTTATGCCAGGAACGTCTGCGTATTGAAGTTTCAAGGATTCGAATTTATCGGGAATGTCACAGACGCTGATTCTATAGATATCGATGAGATGGAGAAATGATGACAAGTAAATGAAAGGACTTTTTCCAGCCTGCTTTTGAGAGATGTTTCGCGTACATAGCGCCCATAGCGCCCATTCCGATCAAACCGATTGTGGGTTGTTCCTCTGCAGGGTCATTGGGGGAGACGTCGATACGAACCATGATGATGAAGGGGGAGTGTAAGGAGATGAAACGAATAATTGAGATTATAAGCAATGGCGATGCAATTGGACTTGGATACGAAGCTAGGGCACAAATATACTAGTGAATGCGCAGTGTTACTAGTACTGTTTCATCATGGTCTGAGCGTGGGAGAGCGTGAGCCATGGTACGATCTGAAGATAAATCCATGAGGGTCGATGGAAGATTTGATGAGGCTGATTGAAGCTGGCTATACCTTGGATCATAATAACGTTGAACGCAAGTATAGCACTGACCTTTTGCTTTTCCCACATTCTTAAATCACACTCCTTGTTTCTCCTGGGCCTACGGATCGCTCTCCCGTGACCTAATTCTAGCTTCGCGTACTTTCATTCAGGCGTCTAACTGCTCACTCTCTTCCCATATCATCATGTGCGTATTCCTTTGGACTTCCAGCCGCCGCTTTTGATCTTTATATATATGTCTAGGTTTGTCTAGTAACAGATCTTGATCGCTTTACTCCATTTTACGCATCTATCATGCTCCCTATCAACTCACCTCCACGAAAGCGCGCAGTTTCTCACTCTTCCTATCAACTCGGCCACCCGCACGTCCACGATCCTCTCCCGGCACCCATCTCATCCTCCACCCAACCAAGTACTCCTCCACACTCTTTGCGCAGGTCAGGCTCACGACACCCTTACGTCTCTCACAATACCCCAGATCGCATCGTTTCCTCCTTTGCATCTTTCCACAATCCTAGTCCCCACTCTAGTCCAGTCACGTCCCCGTCCTCCGCACATGCCAGCAGCAGCCGCTTTACAGACTCACGATCATCATTCACATCCGAATCTGCCAGCGCTACCGTTGATCCTCGCTCAGTATTCCAAGATAGCAGGGTGCCTGCAACGTCACATTCACGTTTCGGTATCCCTTCATCCCAGGCTCTAAGCGGTCGCTCTAGATCCAATACTGAGTCTGATCTTCTCCCTATACACGGTGGCACTCACAAACGTGCGTCTAAATATCCATCTTCTCCCCGTCCTCGTACCGTGCCCAATTCACCAAGTCTCGCTACCCTGGAGACCCCCGAATCCCCTGTTGCTATGGGCATCAAGTTCCTCCTCAGCAAACCTGCACTCCCGTCCCCTACCCGTCCATCGCCACAGTCAGACTCAGGCCTCTCCTCACCTACACGACTCCCAACCCCTCCCAAGTCCAGACCTCATCACCCTGAACTCGATGGCTCACTATTCCCTGGATGCTCGCATCCGGAGCATCCTGCGAGCGCAATCAATTCCTCTTTCACCGGCCCACCATCCATAAGCCAAGGCTCCCATTCCTTGTCTACCAATTCCATGCCTACACAGGGGAAGGTCCATAAGCAGCGGAATGTTCTTCGTAGGAAGCCGTCTGCAAAGGCCAAAGAAAGAATGCAACGAGACCTGGAAATAAAACAGAAATTGACATCTGCTTCCCCCTCACATTCTGTCCATGGTTCTGTGTCCCAAGAACCCTCGTTGACACCTGCAAATCCTGTTGCTCAGCCACACAAGCAACGACACGACAGATCATCTGTGCATCACATCGAAGGACCTTCTGAAGTTGACCTTCGATCGCCTTCTCCAGTCCCATACTATACTGTCTATGGCACGCAGTCCGAATTCAGGATCACTGCCGGAGGGCCGGAGGATAACAGGAATTGGTCGTTGCACGCTCATCTCCTTGCCGAACAGACGCCCCAAACGCACCACTCTGAGCCGAGTAGAAGTCTTACGAGGAAGGGAAGTCTCTCGAGAAGAATGTCGAGTAAATGGAAGAAAACAACGGGAGGAGGCGTTAAGGCTGACGAGTCTCCCTCGCGTGACCCTTTAAATAGCCGATCAAGTTTACAAGACAGCCGCTCTTTCTACTGTCTTAAAGACCGCGGACAGTTTAAAAATGAAGGAGAGCCTGCTAAGGGGCACGTCCGCTCATCGACCGACCTCCAGGGCAAGTCGGAGGGTTCTAAGATTTGGAAGCTCATGAAGCGGATCAGCACGGGCGGGCTTCGCGAGCGCTTCCATGTTGATACGGCAGCACCACCTGTTCCTGCCATTCCAAAAGAACTACTCGACACTCCTCCCCGGTCCCAGACCGTGCAAAGAGACGCGCAGGCTATGTCACAAAAATCTTACAGCGCATCTATGCCAAGGAGTATTGTTGGCTCAGGCCCACGGCCGAGTATGGCAACTTCCTCGTCTTCTCCTAATTCATCCGAAATGGCTTCGGCAAGTTTCTTTCATATGTCACACTCGAGGGGATCGTCTGTGTCCTCATATGGAGAAGAGACTATGCCGGGTTTTTCCAGCATGGGGGATCGTCATATTGTCTCCCCACGGGAGCTCCACCACATTTTGGATGATTACACAGAAGTGCAGGGCTCGATGTCGCATTCTGGCAGGCCCAGCAATTCTAGCGATGGAAGCCATTCTAGCGTTCGAAGCCCTTCTGGGCGAGCCACGCCGACTGCAGAAGGCAAGGCTGACGATCAGCACCAGGAAACCTGGTCACGTATCCATACATCCCCGATCACGAACTCCATTCATTCATTAACGTCTCTCAGAACTCGCAGGCTTGGCGAGAAGCCGTCTACACCCGCACACGCTCATTTACTTCCCGATGGAAATACCTCACTTTCTCCACCACCACGACTTGCTCGAGACGCGGCGCGCTCAAGCAGGTCCTCAGGGAGCGAACATTCTCATTCCCGATCCACATTTACTACTGCTACTACTGAAGGATCAAACTCACGAATATCTCTGCGGGCGCCTAGTGCCCTCAGCGACGCATCTACTACTAAGATGCGGACACGGTCAAGGTCATCGACTTCCACGTCCAAAGACTCATCGTCCTCGCAGCTCCGGTCTGCCGTTAACTACCGCGAACTCAATACTCCCCGCCGTCCGCCTCTCACAGAGTGCGAGAAGGCTAAGATTTGGGATGATCTCCTCGAGCGCAGTGCGCAAGCGGGAGGAACGCTCCACCTCGGTGGTGGTGCTGAACTTGAGTCAGATAATTTACGTTTTTCAGGCTACTCTGAGCTTTCACGATGCACCGATATGATACCCAACGACACATCTGCTATGTAATAGTTCTAATTTAATTGAGCTAATTATAATAGGTCTGGAGGTCGTTCAACGTTCCTTGTTTCGTAGTAGCAATACCCTGTTGTCTGTATATTTGTTCAATTTAAACGATGTTGATTGTCATCAATGACCCTCAATCTCTCTCGCGCCTATGACCAAGAATGCAACAGCGACGCTAGGCACATCGTTCACACCCACAGACAATCTCTAGAATCAGAAAACAATATGATGAATTGCTCCCACAGATAATGCCAAACAATCAAGGGGTTTCTGCGTACGACAGTGACACCACTGGAGCCCTGTAACCGCCATTAATTTCATAACTGTCACAGTGAGTTTCGAAAAAAAAAAAACGATTCAATTGCATAGTGTCCCCCGCTATTGTATCGATTTCCTTTTCAGACAATGGGCGCGCTGATTTCGCGAGCGCATGACAACGCGTTGTTGACAGCTATTGACGCGGACGCGACGTACGTCAATGTCACATGGCCTCTAGCTCACTCTCAAGCGGGCATCCAATTGTTGCATTCGTTCTTCTCGACGCCCTACTCTTTTAACTATGGGTTCGACGCTCAGCCATACATCGCTCCAATGGGCCATCATAGCTGGCATCGCAGGAGCTGCAACGTATCGCTACCTCACACACTCCAACCCTGGCGCGCCTAGTACTAGTACTACCTCTGAACGCCCAACCGCTAGTAAAAAAGGCACGAAAAGCAAGAAGAAGAAACAAACACCGAAACATGCCGGCGTCTCAAACCCGTCTGAGAAGTCCGTCAGCAACACTGTGACCTCCACCGCCACCACCGCCACTAGTAACCCCACCGCCACCGCAACGCCTGCGCATGGCAATCCTGTGCCTGAACCTACTGTCGTTCCATTTCCGCATGTTATTCCCGGCGAATTTGATGCCGTACTCTCGAGCTCGGACGACCAAACTGTACAGGTGAAAAGGAACAAGAAGACGAAAGCGAAGACGAAGACGAAGAAGGAGAAGCAGAAGCAGAAAGTAGTGGGGACAGCTGAAATTGCACATGAACGACTGTCATCTTCCTTGGCAGCGCAGTCAGACGGTGATGTTCCCAAAGCATCCATTGACATGCCTAGCAAAGTCTCTTCTCCCAAACAGGACCAGGAACTGCGCACGTCTCAAATACGGTCTTCTTCTCCGTCATTTGATACTGATTCTTCATGGATGCGGATAGACACCCGTCAGACAGCACGAGGCGCTAAGACCGCTAGATCAGACAATCAAATACTTGCGATAACAACGGATATGACCAGCAGTGACGTGGGTCCATCAACCGGCCATTCTGGAATTGCCGAATGTACGGATGAGGATGAATCTGCTAGTCTAGACGCAGGTACTCCTGGAGATAAGCCCCGGACGCTAGCTGAAAGGCTTTTGCCTAAACCTAGGAAAACAGCCGTCGATGAGTAAGTCAGACGTTGGTTCTTTCATCACCATGTGCTGATTGGTCCACCTCGTGATGTTATTCGTGAAGCATGCTTGAGCGCCCGAGTTATCCTAATTTAGCGCGTGTGATGCGTGTCCAGCCCCGGGCCGATGAAATGCCGGCGCCTGGATTTTCTTGGAAGGATTACGAGGATGTGGATATAGATGAGGATGTGCATGCCAGCAGTGGCACGGTAAATAACGCAGACGCGGAGGACGATAACCAATGGGGCACGGTCAAGGGCAAGGGTCGCTCAAGTAATTTATTCCTGCTTTTTTTTAACTTCATTATGAACCTAACACTGGCTGTAGAAGTGTCACGACCCTCGACCACGCCTTTGCAAGTTGTACAGCAAGCTCCAGGGGCGTTAACCAAGAAACAACGACAGAATGCGAAAAGAAATCAGATGCTGAAAGAGGCGAAAGCCGACGCAGAGGTAGAGCGACAGGCGAAACTCGCCGAACGTAAGCGTGCTTTAGAGCGTCAGCAGATCATCAATCAATCACGCCACGGAGGGGGCAAGCAAACTAGCGGTGGCATGCAAGCTACCGTGGATAGCCGGGGAAAGTTAGTTTGGGATTAAGATAATCGCGCCCTGCACCAGTTTCGAAAATACTATATGCAATCACCGTGATCTGCGCTAGAAAGATTTACTGACATGTTTATGATAGGCTTAGTAGACTCGTGGTATTACTAGAATACAAGATCTCGTAATTGTGTCGTGAAAGATGCTCAGAAAAAACGAGGCTGGTGGGGTATGCGATCGCCAAATTAAAGCGAAAAAGTCATGTCCGGCGTACCGGGAATGGAATCTGCGGAAGGTATTTCTCATACAAGGTTGACGCGTGGTGTGGAGTGTGAGCAAAATGAATAGAACTGAATGCCACCAATGATGATCAGAATTAACCTATGAGCCGACGAAATGCCGGAAGAGTCTATCGCTCTACAGGACCTTGCCTTCGGTCTCTGTTATCCCCCCCTTCCCGCCCTATGGAAGGATCACCATAACGTCTCGATGACGATAGATGGTGCGACCCTGGTGACATCGACGGGCCTTCCATTGTAACGCCTGCTGAGCCGGGCATCGCAGCATGTTCCATCGCTTGAGGATGGCGCAAAGAAGTTCCACTGGGCCTTTCCAACTTTTTAGAACCGGGCGCAGACGCTCGCCCAGTATTCTGAACGTCTGCGCGTGGAAGTTTTTTGGCTGAGTGTCAGCATTGTAAGGAGATGTGATGGAAGCTAAAGAAAGCGGAGACTGTCTGACAATAGTGGGTGATTTGGCATCCGAGGGATGGCGGAGATGAGATGGGCCTGCACTTTGTGAGACTGTGTTCGAGGGGGATGAAATGGAAGGTCCGTGACCAATTCCAGACCCCGCAATATGAGGTGAGGAAGAGCCGGCGTAAGATTGTGATTTTGTCGGGTCTTGAGTGAAAGAAGATGACGAAGGAACGTATAATGGTTGTCCCGCGGACGAATGGGTTGAGTGGTATGAAGTTACGTTGTCCGTTGACGACGCCCCTGAAATATCAGCAGGGATTGAATACATGGGCACGTTGGCAGGGCCGCCGGGTGGGGGGAAAAGACGCGCGACCACGGATTCAAGGTGATCAAGTCTAGCCTTCAATTCGTCGTATTCGGCCTTGGACCTGGTTTTGAGTTCATCAAAATCAGTGCGAAGGACGTATTTGTCCCTGAGACATTTATAAGGGGAGGAGTTTGTGAAGAGGCAAGATGGAGCTTACACCGGCTCTAAAGTTCGCCATTGACATTTTGACTGTTCGCCACGTCTAGTACATGGTCCACAGGGCTGAGCTCTGTAAATGTGAAGTCAAACGAGCACGGGGACATGGGGACATTACGAAGGCGAACCTGTCGCATTTAATCTTTCTTCGTTTGCATTCTTTAGAGATCGCGTGATGTGGATAAAAAGAGTAAGATGGATCGATAACGATGAGCAATATAATTTTTAAATGAAAATAAATAAAGCTTACCATTACAGCTCAGAGCTTGTCTTCGCCTTTTCTTTTTAGCAGGACCTTGTTGCTCTACCTCACCTTCGGGCTCAGAGTCCAAGATTTCGGCACGACCGTACAGGGCATGTTGTGAGGGAGGTTGAAGAATTTCGGAGGAGCCAGCCGGGGCTGAATAAGAGGTTGGGAGTGGATAAGTGTAAGTAGTCGGGTCGGTAGGGGGCAAATGTTGTTGAGCCATGCCGGAAGGAGGAAGATAGGGGTGGAGTTGACGAATAGAAGGTAGGGATTGTTGCTGGTATGGAGCGATAGGACGGGATTGTGGGGAATTGGAGGAGGCCATTAAACGTGGAGGGGGGGGTGGTTCTGGTAGTTGCCTATTGGTGTCCATGATTTTTAGGACAGAATGAGTGGGGGAGATCGACAGGGCATTTAATACGAACCGGAAAGAAGAGGGAGAATGATTTTAAAGCTTGACTAAAAGTGGCTGTTCTGTTATATAATCTTGGGTGTTTGAAGACTTGCGCCAAACGATCGGTGTGTAGCCTGTGATCGCTGAGCTGCTCAGGTTCGTAACCAACAAACTCCAACAAACCTTGTCCGCTAGTCTCCGATATCCTCGGCTGTTAACCGGTCCACTGACCTTGGCTTAGTCCCGGAACCTTTGAAGATAACGACTAACTACAAGGCACAAATTCACTTCCGGTGATTTGCTACTGACAGTGTGGAATTAAGCTTTAGTGCATTTTGATTTCGGTTCTTCCCGCGTGTCCGCCTATGTCCGGACTACACCTCTTTCATGTCCGTTCTCACTTGCCCTCGTCCACCGGATCACCCCCCCACCCATCTCTTATCAATCCGACAATCATATCTTCGTCCGCTGACTGCCTCGCGGTTACCCACATGATACCTCATATTTGGCAACAGGTGCGTCATACACGAGGCTAGAGGTTCAAACCTCTCATCCTTGGGCCATCATTTTGCGCCCATAACTTACATTTGGTAACAATCGCTCCTCTTGCATAATATCCGAATGAACGCTTACCATCGTGTGTATCGTAAGTTGGACACCATCGATACCGCAACCTATAGTTCCTAACACTTTTCCCTCGCGTTTCAAAAAAGACCCATGTCTTCGAATGCGTGGCTTATTGACCGAATCGCGTACTACTTGCTAATAGCTATTTACAGTTGACGTGTGGTCATTCTCATGGTAACTAGTACTTCGTCGTGTTTAGAATGTCTCAGTGAGATTCCTGCCACAGTGATATTATTATCCTCCCTCGCATCATCTCATTTTCCGCCAAAGCCTATCAATTTAACAGGAAGCCAACAGGAAGCCGACCGGACAATTTCAACCCGCTAACTCCAGAGCGCCTCTTCCGTAATCTCCGTCATCATACTCCCGACGCTAGTAGGTTTCCATCAGGATATTCTATTCTCGTTACAGAAAACAATTGCTGCGGTGTCGTGGGGCAAAACTTTCCCCACAGACGTTAACGACGTAAATACGAACAAGCAAACACCTAACGCCGCTTTTGCCTTGACTGCAGATCGTCCCGTCCCTATTGACATCATATTGCTGACAGCATGTGTACGACTTCGCTTAAGGAGATACTCCAATGAGAAGCCTCCCATCCACCTTTTCTATTCGCTCGTCAAACCAGGTTCACTGGCTGCATGTGCCTTAACGCCGCAAATGTAGCAATCAACCCTCCCTTGTAAAACTGCACGTGTTCCACAGCCCCTGGGCCCAATTAGCCTCGATGAAAGTGGTTGAGTCTGTGCCAATTCCATGTCAGTGTGGATGGTAATTTCACCTCGTGTAAAGCGCGCAGAAACAGCATGGGCCATCAAACAGAACTCGCAGAGTTGCCTCGCTACTTTATCTCCTTCACGACCAGCGCAGCTGATTTGCATTCAGTTAATTCTCCGATCGGCCCGGATGTATTCAATTGTTCATGCACTATAGTAACTTGCTGTACGGTGATAAACCGAATACACACGTTCATCATACCATATCGTCAATCTGACGACATTCCGTCGCGTTATGCGAGTTTCTTCGCTTGACCCAACTGGGGATCAGCTAATGAAAGACAAAGTTCAAGTTTTCACGTCATTCATAGGTAAACAACACCCTGATCAAAATGAAAACACATTATCACCTAATCGCAGCAAGCAAGCTATCGACGCCACTCCTCGCGTTGTCATTTGGATAAAGTAGTCGTCATTAAGACATATGATGTCTCCAAGCATGCGTAACGAGTCGTCCAGTTCATGAATCCTGTCGCCGGCGATCAACCGCTGCGGACTGCCTTCATCACACAGTTCATCCTCCAACCACCCCATATCCGCAACATGAGTTCGTTTCTTTAAAGTTGCGAACCACAGTCCCTGCAGAAAAATAGCTCCATCATGAAGAAAATATGAAGGGTTTATGCGGCATTCAAATAACCGGATGCCCATGCGAAAAAAAATAGAGTTAAGATTTATATCACCGACCCTGCCAGTTGATAGTGCCTCCGTTAATCGAAGTCTGAGCTAGTCCATGGAATGCCTTTCAAATCACTGTTCGGTTATTGAAAGGACAGAAAGCGACTTTACTGACGACCGTCGGCTGAGGAATCATCTCCATCCGAGGTAGGCCATTCCGCGGCGGCCACATAGGCTTCGCGGCGTTCTTGCTCATAACGCCACAGCCAGGGTAGGCATAAACCCGTATACCGCCTCAAGCGATAAAGCTTGGCGTGCCACGCCCCACTCTGCCGAGCCAGCCACCATTCGCTTTTCGTCATTACCAGCCTGCATTCAATAAACGTTCAGAGAACCTGCTAAAGTCGGTGCTCGGATTGTCTCTGCTGCCGATAAGAGGACGGTCTGGATAAGCCTTTGTGAGATAGGCATTTACCGTGAAGCCATGCTCCGAGAGCATCCGAGTAATAGAACAACCTCATTCGTGACGTCCAAATCAATGGCGACAAGCAGAATCATCGCCGCAGATGAGGAAATAAATATGTTTCCATTTCCGTTATGCAATTGCACGATATGACCGCGCAAGTGTAAGCCGCAATGTTCGGACCAACGGAGTCCGACGGTGATGTCGGTCAACTTGAAACTGGGGAGCCTATCGATTAAATAATTATTCTCGCAAGCGTGTCAAAAAAAGCTGCGGGAATTACCTGACAAGCGAGGAGCTCCGGGTGGGCGATCTGTATTTGATCCGGAAAGTGCGCATGAAGGAGTGCATGAAATTCCCCTCCATATCACTCAGGCTGAAGACGGGAATAGTGCGTGCTGAGTGATAGAGGACCATTCCTGGAAGGCGCACCCACGGACATGTTTAGGTCCTCTCGATCAATCCGACAGCTTGGTATACGAATTTGCTCGACATCACCTGTCCTGCCCTGGAAGGAACTACCCAAAGCATTTGTACCCTGAATGCTTGGTATAGTAAAGTGAGCGAATACATTGCCAATGTCTTCCTGAATGCGGACCCATGATCACCCATAAAGGTAATACCAAAAAAATGGAACCCACTTATCGCAAGAGAGGGCAAATTAATCTAACCTCTCAGAATCTCTTCGAGGTCCACGCCCACCCATGACCGCCGAGATTTGGGCGTACGACAAACCAGGGTATTTGGTTATTGTCGTGACCAGCTGACAAGTTAGATAACCAGAATCCAGGCCTGAACACGTAGCCCGTGCGCCACGATCTACTCGTGGAGGTTTTTCGCAAAAGAATCCAAGGCGTTTGAGCGGTAGTAATGTTTGAACGCATACACACAACCCATTCGGTTACATCCAGGTCGTTCTGGAAAAAGGGGAGATTTCCGAGTGACAAAATGACAGGACGTCACTTGATCATGGCCAAAAATGCACACGTAGTACCTTAGCATTCCTGCATAATTAAAATGGAACGATTGTCTTCCATACATATGGCCTGATTACGGGAGAATAGCATTGCCGTCAGCCAAACTACAAAGTGCGCAGTATCAGCAGCAATGACGCGCGCTGATGATGAAGAACAACTTGAAACACCGCATAGATTTACTGCCGCAGCAAAAACTAAAAGATGATGGAGACAAACCTGTCGTAGTACCCAACATCCAACGGCAAGTCTTGTGCTCAAATTGCAATCAAGTGCCATGGTAAAGCCAAACCCTGCATGGGTCGCGTGAACGTGACGAGACCAGAAAATTAATCTCTCAAATCTTACTGTGAAAAAAATAAATGTATGACTTACTACACGCCGCCCACAATCGAACAGGGATATTGAGCCTTCTCGATGACCACAGTGTGATAACTATTCACTTCTTGCACAGTTCTTGGACATGACTAAAATGTACGCAACGTTTTGTCACCTTGCGAGTGGAATCCGAAAAAACTTGAGGCCAGTGCCGCAGGATCAACGTGGATTACCTCCATAATAAGCCACGGAACAAAGCTCGTAATAGAAGTTGGAAGCCTTTGTTGGCGTCAAATCGAGTAGGTGGAGTCCAGTAAGAGTTGGACTGTGATGAAGAAGTAGGTCATCGAATATCCGAGCGGCGAGCGATGAATTGAACAGTTTTAGTGGGTCCCAGCCTCACGGGTGTAGCCTTGACCACGCGAAGGTGTAGGCGCTGTTACTCTGTGACATGATCGAGCAAACGTCGAAGTTAGGTTGTATTGAAGATCATCTTGTAGGTTTTTGTAGAATGAGTAAAAAGGTGAAGCATGGTCCTTGTCCATGATCGGCTTAATTCGATTATACAGGCGGCCAGCCAGTGTACACAAGTATGTAACACAAGTAAAAATAAATTTGTGAAGTATGTGCCAGGCGCTGATTGACCGTCCAATCAGTGACAATAAACAAGTGATAAACGGCATGCCCAGCTCCTGCATCCACCCTTCTGCTCGACAGTGAGTAGTAACGAAGTGGTACGTCCATCATCCGAACTGTAAGACGCCATCTTCAACTTCGAGGTGACTGTGAAGAAAAAAAACAACAACAAATTTGCAATATATAAGCATCTGGGCAGTATGGTCCGTGCGCGGGAACACGAGAGGTATTTAATGTGAGCCTCACCTAGACACTTTTCTCCATCGAAAGTTCACCTGGCGGGTTGATATTTGGGTTTCTCCTTGGTTTTAGAACTATTCTTACTGGAGAATCTTGAACCTATACAGCTCAGGGAGAAAGAATCCTTTCACCAAGTTCGTCCTGACGTTTCAGAGGTTAGTGGCGACCCGTATGGAAGGGAAATCTGTACATAGGTAGCGCCGGCTAGCACTAGTAATTATCTTTGTATCCAAATTGCAGAAGACGTACATCCAAATGGCTACTGTCTGTCTACTGAGGAAAGCGACTTTCAAGTCGGATAAACGGTCTCATGAGAGATCGAAAGGCAATATGTAATACTACGTATTATAACAGTTTCAGTGTTCGCTGACGAGCACACCTGCCATGCCTATTCCTGAGCCAGAACACATGCTGGTGACGAACACTCGCTCATTACGTTGTTTCGCGATGTTGAGACCAGTAGCAATTTGACGTGCTCCCGCTGTGACGAAGATACATCAAGACATAATGGATACGCAAAAGTTACGAGACACGTACTACATCCGAGAGGGTGTCCGATCCCGATCGCACCCCCATTGACATTCACTTTGTCAAGTGACAAGCCAAGCTTCTGGATGTTGTACACAGCCTGTGATGCGAAAGCTTCGTTGATTTCGTAGAAGTCGACATCGTCCTTGGAGAGTCCCGTTCTCTCCAGTAGTTTAGGGATGGCATATGCTGGACCAACGCCCATAACACGCGGTGGCACGCCCACGACTGCTGAAGTGACGTATTTGCCGACAATGGGAAGACCCAACCGCTTGGCAACGGAGCGTCGAGCAAGGACTACAGCAGCTGCACCATCGCATACTTGCGAGGCATTTCCTGTATCACATTTAAATGGCAAAATCCAAAGGGATATCACAAAGAACCCACCAGCGTGTGTTGCACCATTCTCCACGAATATGGGTTGAAGTTTTGACAAAGTCTCTGCGGTGACACCATCCCGAATACCTTCGTCCACGTCAACGATAATTTCAGAAACCTTTTCAGTTTTCGGATCGGTTATCTTGACCTTCAGAGGGACGATCTCATCCTTAAACTTTCCGGCTTTGTGGGCGGCGGCAGCCTTTTGATAAGATATAGCTGCATACTTGTCCTGTACCTCGCGAGAAATGTTGAACTCAGAGGCAAGGTTCTCAGCGGTCATACCCATGGGAAGCAAACATTCCTCTGCTTCTGGGTTGGTGAGAACCTCAGCTGACCAGCCATCGGCTAACCATCCACCGCCATATGCAAACGTCATGGATTCAACTCCAGAACCTAGAGGACTCCTCAGTAAGAATTGATAAGATACAGGATCGTTGCTTACCAATACCGATGTCGATTTGTCCAGAGATGATTTCATTTGCAATCTGATCGACAGCTGTAAGACCAGACGAACATTGACGATTCACAGTGTTGATTGGAGTTGTGTTTGGAATTCCTGCATGAAGGGCAGCCATGCGAGCAACATTGGCGCCACCGCCGGGAGGTAGGACGTTTCCGACAGCAATGTCCCCAATAAGGGCGGGATCGACCATGGCTCTAGTATAGGCGGCTCTCAAAACGCCGGACAGCATCTCCTCTGGGCGAGTATCTTTGAAGCCACCTTTCCTGGCCTATGAGCAGTCAGTCGTACCTCATGTCTGGGTCTCGATCGTAACAGTAATGATACCTTGGCGAGAGCAGACCGCACAGCGGCTACAATAACAATGTCGTTATCATTCTTAGCAAGTAGCCTTGCTCTAGCGCTAGATGAAACCATTGTGGAGTCGAGATTCATGTTGATACTTGATGTGGAAGAAGCCTGGAGTTGACCTGGAGGGTAACTTGGTCCCCGACTCCTAGTTGGGTTTTATCAGACGCAAACATGTCCTCGTTTCTGCCAAAGGACGTTTCGTGGGCATATCTTGACGTACTTCATCTGAAGCGCTGACATGAGACAAATGTCTCATGTCCTTGTCAACGTATCTTGATGAGCGCGGTGTGTGCAGAAAAGGAGTGCGTATTGAAGGCGGCAGTGATCCCATTGCCATAGATGTTGCAGAAATGAGCTGATTGGACGACCCCACGCGACTTAAACACGCGTTGGGAGAAGATCTGGTACCACTCAGTCGCTCAAATAACGAATGATCGTTTACAGGTGTGTTGCAAATGACTTTAGAGTCTCATCAAACTTTGTATTGACGTGTGACTTTTGTCACGCTTGATTCAATCATTCTGTTTCATGTGACCGAGAGCTCTGGCGCATCTGGCTGTTACAAGTTATTTACAAACAGCGAGCTCGCAAAAAATTCTCGTACATCGCTAAAGTCATTTACACTTACCCACACCCATGGCTCGAGAGCATGCTTGAGTATGAAGGGTAAAAAACCTACGGCGGGTAACCCGTGACTCGCATATTCATATAAGGTTAGGCGTCATGCGGAATTCTCGAACATCACGTGATGTGACAGCAGTGTGACAATCTCATAATCAGTTTGCCAGAGTGGCAAGAGCATTCGGAGCTACAATCATCATAGAATTTGGGGTGTATTGTTGGATATTAAACCCTTCGCTATGGCCACTCAGTACTGTTCACTTATCTAAGCACCTACAGTGTTATGGTTGACTATGTGTATCAGGATTCATTTTCCTAATGCGAATTTTTTCTTGTTGTATTACATTGTTTGTATTATTATTTTTCCCACACCCCGCTACATCTCTTTGTTATCATCATCAGTGCTCAGTGTGCTCGTTGTCGTCAAGCTCGTCCTCACCGTCATTGAGCTCATTTTCATCACCAATGCACTCATTATCACTGTCAGCATCTTTTGTATCATTAATTTTCCCATAGCTCACACTGGGCCACACCGCTCCAACTCTTTGGTCCTGTCATCATCAGTGCTCATGCAATGTCAGCATGCTCGTCGTTGTCAAGCTCATTGGCATTTCGACCTCAATTCTATAACGGCCCATTCTGGTAAGTTTGTACACACAATATATTTATGTCATTGAACTAACTGATGTATGTATTTACCTCACAGCTGTACTTAACGGTTACTGTTACGACTTGGATGGTATCTGTTGACGACGCTCAAACAGAGCATGTGTCGTCAACGGTCGAGGACGTCCTTGGGCTAGCCCAAGGTTAGGGGTCTTACTTGGCGAGGCTTCGGCAAGTAAGATTTGACGCCTATGTCCAAATCGGGTAGCTTATGTCAAGCGGATGCTAGACGATAAGCGGTATCTGCCAAGGCTTACGACACCCGAAGGTTAATCGTAAGATCGTCGTTAATTAGAAGGACAGAAGTCCGACTAGTTAACAGGGGCTTTGCTCGTCGACGAAGTCGATGAGTAAAGATCGAGACTAAGGACTTATCCGCGAAGAGCAGATAAGAAGATAGAATATAGACTGCTGGCTAGGCAGAAAGGATCCCTCTGGTGAGAGTAGGAGGTCAAGAACCAAGTAGATTCAAGTTAGGGAATATGGTACATGGTAGCGAGTTTATATAGAGGATAGGAAGTGTATTAGTGGATGATAACTCGTACTACCAAAAGAGGCAATTGGTAAAGGGTAAGACTATAAAAGGGAAGCACGTTCGAGGTGAGACACGAGTGAACATGAACGTGCTGATAAGAAAGTGAGTCAAAGATCAAAATAAGAAGTGAAACGCGCAGGGGCACGATCGTGCAACTGCGGAGCTAAGTATAAGTACACATGCACGACTGCGCACCGAGTCATAGATCAAAAAAGGGAACTGGGCAGAGGGACGCAGCATGCGTCATATCATAGGTTACCGTCCAGACATTAAGGGCAAAGGGACTGTCCGCAGGATCAGTCAGGTGGTGGAACAGAGCATGGATATGCTTCGTCAGCAAAAGGATCTGGCCAGATGTACTGGCTTTGCTGCAGCGACAGGTAGAGGGCGAAGGGGAATGCGAGAATGACCAGTATGATGAGAGTAAGGTTGGGGTAAGGGTGTGATGCGAGGGCTGATACGAGGAGGATCAGGAGAAAAATAGTAGGGGCCCAAGCATCAAGATATTCTTGTAACAGTTACATGTCTCGGGGCCATCAGGCAGGCCACATATGATACCAGACAGCTATAAAATCCCTTGTTCTTGTGCTATACCAGGTGTGTGCATCCTGAATATACCCTCCACCATCCATTGCATGGAGTCTCATGACACTGACAAGGTTCTAAGTGAAGATTTGTACGATGAAGGTACCTCTGGCCTCATCCGCAACCCTGAGGGCAAAAACCAACATCACCACTGTCGTGAGTCGTGTCACTAGGTCTACTAACATTACACTAATCTACATATCACGATAGCTTCAAGGAACAACAAATTAATCCAGCAGATTCTTACCCAGTATTGTTACAAGAACATCTAGATGCTTGGGCCCCTACCATTTTTCTCCTCATCCTCCTCGTATCAGCCCTCGCGTCATACCCTTATCCCAACCTCACCCTCGTCATCCTTGTCATTCTCGCATTCCCTTTCGCCCTCTACCTGTCGCTCCAGCAGAGCCAGTACATTTGGCCGGATCCTTTTGCTGACGAAGCATACCCATGCTCCGTCCCTCCACCTGACTGATCCTGTGGACAGTCCCCTTTCCCTTACCGTCCGGATGGTAACCTATGATATGATGCATGACGCATCCCCTTTGACCTTTTCCCTTTCTTGATCTCTGACTCAGTGCACAGTTGCACATGCAACTTATACTTAGATCCGCAGTTGCACGATCGTGCCCCTGCGCGTTTTACTTCTTATTTCGACCTCTGACTCACTTTCTTATTTAGGACGTTCTACCTCGCCCGTGTCTCAACGCGAACGTGCTTTCCTTTTATGGTTACACCCTTTACCGTTTGCCTCTCTTGGTAGTACGAGTTATCACCCACTAATACGTCTCCTGTCCTCTATATAAACTCGCTACCATGTACCATATTCCCTAACTTGAATCTACTTGGTTCTTGACCTCCTACTCTCACCAGAGTGATCCTTTCTGCCTAGCCAGCAGTCTATATTCTATCTTCTTATCTGCTCTTCGCGGATAAGTCCTTAGTCTCGATCTTTACTCATCGACTTCGTCGATGAGCAAAGCCCCTGTTAACTAGTCGGACTTCCGTCCTTCTAATTAACGACGATCTTACAATTAACCTTCGGGTGTCGTAAGCCTTGGCAGATACAGCTCATCGTCTAGCACCTGCTTGACATAAGCTACCCGATTTGGACATAGGTGTCAAATCTTACTTGCCGAAGCCTCGCCAAGTAAGACCCCTAACCTTGGGCTAGCCCAAGGACGTCCTCGACCATTGACGACACATGCTCTGTTTGAGCGTCGCCAACAGATACCATCCAAGTCATAACAAGTATCACCATGACAACATCACAAATAGAACAAAGATCAGCCGCCTTCTCAAGTCAGAGCATGGCATAACAATGAGGTGAATCTGATGCTGTGTGTTCTGGGAGGTGCTCATACTCTATCAATAGTGAAGCAACTGTTGCTTGACGCCAGAAACAACTTGGGCTTTTAGGAAGTAGCCAATTGACTGGCTCACTTCCTGATTCGACCAAGCAGCAGTTGGTGCTTGATCAACTTGCCCATGATCCACTTCACCGCCGTGGTCCACATTTAGTCCGAGAAGCCATTGTGGCTGATACAGGATATCTATTGACTTGGTAACATTGATCATTGTAATACTTTCATTTAGTCCAACTGATTTTGAGGAAGGAAATATGTGACAAGTGAAATGAGGCAACATGAACCCAATGGATTTTTCCAACGGAAACCTTCAGCAAAGAAAGTTTCTTGACAGTCACTGGTCTCACTTGGCCCTCATCATCAATGGAGCGGTGATAGACACGATAAGTTTAGTAAAATTGGTTTTCCAATATGGTCAGTACAAGACCAGTGGTCAGGGAAGTGGCTTGGGATGTGGGTGGTGCCTAACAATTGGCTCAAAACATCAATTGCCTACTTGTACTTGTCTCTTCTACAAGATTGGTGGTAAGTCCCATATATGTTTGTGAGCAGTGTACCTCATTGCATACCTAGGGATGCCATTGCAAACCACAACAGATTGCAGAAGCAAGACGACAGAGGTATATGGATTTGCATCTGCTTTAAGGTAAGTGCTGCTAGTCAGTGCGAGTATCATGCTAAGCATACTATTCTATAGGGAATTGTTTTCTCTGAACTTGTCTGTTGACGAGCTTCCAGCCCATCAATTTTTAAAGAGCATTCATAACATTACAATTGAGTGAGGCTGGTTTTGTGTACACATTCAATAGGGAGACAATGTAAAGATATTCTGAGAAGCTGGTGAAGAAATCTACAACGATATGGATCCACACCATCAGTAAGTTGGTGTTTTGTACTATTTTTGACTTGCTCTCATCTATGCTTCAGTGATCTCGTTCAATGGCTATGACCAACATTGATTCAGCAAGAGCTCAATACACTCAAGCATCGTCTTAACATGCACACAGTTCGATATGATCACAATAAACAACTACCATTGGGCGTCTCACTGAATGTCACAATGTCACTTCATGAAGATTACAATGCCCAGAACTTTTTGCAGTCTGGATTGTGCTATTGTCAAGCATCTCATGGAAGAGATTGGTGGTGAGGATCTCATTCGTTTTGTTGACTCTGAGTATAGTGCAAGTGCACAATTAATCTTCAATAATCTTGGATTTGCTAAGCTAACTTTTGAGAATGTATGGCTCGTCTTTTCTGCAATGCTACCATTAATCTAGTCAATATGTTTGTGCTTCAATAACATATACTGCTACATATCAAAAATTAGAATGTGAATGTGATTTTGAAATGAAAGTTGTACGAGTTGAACAAAAAACATTAAGAGAAATATAAGAGGCTCGACCTGAATTTGAGTGAGAATAGGGTATAGGACCAATTGTAAAAACTGATATGCAGTGGACCTTTGTCTTTGGGTGTACTCTTGATATCAAGGCTAAGAGCCTTGCAGAATTTGTTACATGTATGTTTCTTCAAAAAATTGGTAATTGCTGACTGTTTGTGGTCCCAACCCTGAGTCACCTTGAACACTGTATGATATTATAAAATATGTGGCCACAGCCACTGGAGATCTTCTACTCATGTATGGCACTGTGGATCAAAAAACACGATAGTCTGATCTGAAGTGATAATTCCTGCAAGTCACTTAGGAAAATGAGATAATACAATTGTGGTGCAAACTCATCTTAAATGTCTGATATGACAATCGTATACATAAAATCAACAGCTACATGGTGAGCATAGGCATCAACAGCACTTCCAAGCGAGTCACAATTGATTCCCACTTCTGTGCTCCCAGAAAATTTGATTTTTTGGCACAAGGTACCACTCAGAAGAAGTGGAAGGGCCATGAAGGTACTAAAGACAAGGCTGCAGGAATCCTCTTCTCCATCTCTCAGAGGATCTGCAATTTTTTCTTTAATAATCCTTCCCAAGAATGCTGTGGCCCCTGCAATGTTCCACCTTATTTCTGTATATCATTAGCCTTCAATCAAATTCTACTATACAATAAGCTCACTAGGAATATTATGAGCACCACAATCCTGAGCTCACCTGTGTTACAACTTGGATGGTATCTGTTGGCGACACTCAAACAGAGCATGTGTCATCAACGGTCGAGGACGTCCTTGGGCTAGCCCAAGGTTAGGGGTCTTACTTGGCGAGGCTTCGGCAAGTAAGATTTGACACCTATGTCCAAATCGGGTAGCTTATGTCAAGCGGGTGCTAGACGATAAGCGGTATCTGCCAAGGCTTACGGCACCCGAAGGTTAATTGTAAGATCGTCGTTAATTAGAAGGACGGAAGTCCGACTAGTTAACAGGGGCTTTGCTCATCGACGAAGTCGATGAGTAAAGATCGAGACTAAGGACTTATCCGCGAAGAGCAGATAAGAAGATAGAATATAGACTGCTGGCTAGGCAGAAAGGATCACTCTTGTGAGAGTAGGAGGTCAAGAACCAAGTAGATTCAAGTTAAGGAATATGGTACATGGTAGCGAGTTTATATAGAGGACAGGAAGCGTATTAGTGGGTGATAACTCGTACTACCAAGAAGAGTAAGTGGTAAAGGGTAAGATCATAAAAGGAAAACATGTTCGAGGTGAGACACGAGTGAACCTGAACGTGCAGATAAGAAAGTCAGTCAAAGATCGAAATAAGAAGTAAAACGCGCAGGGGCACGATCGTGCAACTGCGGAACTAAATATACATGTGCATGTGCGACTGCGCACCGAGTCATAGATCAAGAAAGGGAAAAGGGTAAAGGGGATGCGTCGTGCATCGTATCATAGGTTACTGTCCGGATGGTAAGGGTAATGGGACTGTCCACAGGATCAGTCAGGTGGTGGGACGGAGCATGGGTATGCTTCGTCAGCAAAGGGATCTGGCCAGATGTACTGGCTTTGCTGCAATGACAGGTAGAGGGCGAAGGGGAATGCGAGGATGACCAATATGACAAGAGTAAGGTCAGGGTAAGGGTGTGATGTGAGGGCTGATACAAGGAGGATCAGGAGAAAAATGGTAGGGACCCAAGCATCAAGATGTTCTTGTAACAACAAGCTCAACGATGGTGAGGACGAGCTTGTCGATGATGAGCACGCTGAGTGCTGATGATGATGACAAAGAGATGTAGCAGGGTGTGGGGAAAATAATAATACAAACAATGTAATACAACAAGAAAAAATTTGCATTAAGAAAATGAATCCTGATACACATAGTCAACCGTAAGTGTACAACCACTGGTTGACACAGCAAGTGTCAACTGCCCTCTAGTGATGTATTACTCTCTACTAACAGTACCCTTATAGTAAGTTTCAAACATGAGGTAGTTGCTTGCTACAAACTCACTGATCTCGGTCCCATTGCCTTATCACTGAGTATAAGGTGATATGCATACCATTTCCTTCTCCTATGAAACCTATATTGACTCTATCCTCACCAAGTATAATTTCACAGATCTTAAACCATGCTTGATTCCCATGGATCCAAACCTCCCATGCTTGCAATCCCAGAGTCCCAAGATTCCTACTGAATCCTCCTGAATAAAAAATATTTCCTATCATGAGGCTGTCAACACATGGCCAGATATTGCATTCACAGTCTCTACTATTGCCCAATATGATGCTAACCCTGGCATGGCACACTGGGAGGCTGTCAAAAAGATTTATTGGTACTTTTCAGGTACCAAAAGAATGGCACTCACTATCAGTCAAGGCAAACCTGGCCTTGAAGACTATGCAGATGCAGATGGTGCCTCGCAAGAGCACAGACATATCATCTCTGGTTATGCATTTTTGCTGGATGGTGGAGCTGTGTCCTGGAGCTTGAAGAAGCAGGAGCTAGTGACACTATCCATGATGGAGGCCAAGTATGTTGATAGAAAGTTGGGTCTCAGTCGGACCATAGACATAAGACAGTATTATCTAATGAAGCAGGTAAGGAATACATGCGCTGGGCACCTACTATATATACTGTATGTGAGAGTATACAGACCATGCTACCGAGTAAGGAAAGGACCAATTACTAAGTATGGAAGATGGTGAACAATTCAATTACAATATATGTGACTCACTAAACCATCAACTTCATTGCATAGGAAAGATTGACTTCCCACACTGCCTATTCTGCCCAGAAAAAGATGAGACCATGCACCATTACCTCCTCAACTGCCCTCAGTATACCCGAGAGAGACACATTCTAAACAACACCCTACGCCGCCAAGCCTCATCCATAGCCTTCCTACTCGCCTCTAAGAAAGCAATAGACCCCCTCCGAAGATTCATCAATAGCACCGGTAGATTTAAAATGACCTTTGGTGAGATTCCATTAACCAAATAAAAGTTCAACTCATGCACATGTACAAAATATAGAAACATATCTCATCATAATAACGAAACCTCAAGAATAACAACTGTAACAACAACTGTACCAACAAACCCACTCTATGCCTAGAGGGAACCAACTGTCGCAGGATGACCAGTCAAAACATAGAAAGTGAAATGCAATAACCCTTTACCTTCCATTTTTTTTTAAAAAAAAAACATATGTAACTGCCATGCACATGGAAAAAGAAGCTATTTAGCTCTATCACCTCATCTCTGAAGTTCTTGTTCCTGAACTAGATGGAAACCTACTGTCAGTTCCACAATTGACAACTAAAGGTTTCAAGGTGAGTTTCAATCAACACACTTGTATGATCACACAAGATGGGTCCATAATGGTACTAGCAATACAGCAAAATATACTGAAAGGATGGACTTGAAAGAGTGAAAGAGCCTATATAGTTGAAGGGCCAAATCAGTTGCTAGATGCCACAGAACCACTTAGAGCACTTACAGCATGCTCATACTCATCAAAAGCATCCATGGAGACCTAGCATTATTGTCTTGTGCATATAAATCCGAATTCTGTGAGGAAAGTGTATGCGAAGGATATGATCCAATGGCATGGAAGTTTCAGGATCAACAACTTGTGATACAAATGTATGCAAGGCATACCTTAAGGGCAAATAGTTGTGGAAACCTATCCCAGATGAGTCTAGGATCCAAAATCCCTGAGTCCTGCATAAAATGTACTCCAATATTTGTGGATCAGTGAAAACAGCCATGTGAACAGGACATCATTATTTCATAACATTCATCAACACCATTCACATAATGTCATTGTCAAATTGCTAAAGACAAAGGATGAAGTGCTGGGACTCACGAAAACATATATTAAATGTGCAGAGGTCAAGACCAGCATATGAGCGAACATCTTTCAAAGTGATGGAGGTGGAGAATATGAGTCTAGTGAATTTCTGAAGTACCTCGAATCAAAGGGTATGCATCATGAAAAGACAAATGCTTACACTCCTCAAGAAAACGGTGTAGCAGAATGGATGAACTGCACACTAGTTGAAAGCACATGAGCCATGTTGAATGATGCTGCATTGCCAAAGTCATTTTGGGGCAATGCTATTCTATGTGCAATGCACATCCTCAATATGGTGCCTACACATACATTGACAGAAGGTACAACTCCATATGAAGCCTATACAGGAAACAAACTGTCAGTTGCACACATAAGAGTTTTTGGGTGCAAAAGTGCATGTGCACATACCAAATGATGAACAACATAAGAAACTTGATCCCAAATCAATCAAGTGCATCTATTTGGGATATGTGGAGCATTGAAAAGCTTATGTATGTATACAAAGGTCAAATGGGCATATTATAGAGTCAAGAGATGTTGTATTCAATGAAGGAGACAGTGAAGGATCAAACCAGATAAAGATAACTGTGGATAATAAGGAGGTTTGTGATATTAGCCAACAGGATACTCAAATACAGGAAAACACCTCACCACCTGATTTGGACTCAAGGTGAAGGGAACAACCTGTTAAAAACTGGAATAGTTCTCTTGGATAGACAGATCTAAAAGGGTTTGGCTTCAGCTCATGTGCTGTGCCCCTTTCCCGAGTACAGGCCCTAGATTTCAGGGTGGGATGTCCAATGGAAATACAGACACTGGAAGGTACAGTCTGGGTCTCGGAAGACGCATCCAACGGAAACCAAACAGAGTGTGTCTACACTAACTAGTCTACTACTACTGTATAGTTTCAACACTAGGTTCGTCACACATCACAGCCTCTGTTGAATCAAACCTATTTGGTGTGACTGTTACAAGAACATCTAGACGCTTGGGCCCCTACCATTTTTCTCCTAATCCTCCTCGTATCAGCCCTCGCGTCATACCCTTACCCCGACCTTACCCTTGTCATCCTTGTCATCCTCGCATTCCCTTTCGCTCTCTACCTGTCACTGCAGCAAAGCCAGTACATTTGGCTGGACCCTTTCACTGACGAAGCATACCCATGCTCCGTTCCACCACCTGACTGATCCTGTGGATAGTCCCCTTTACCCTTACCGTCCGGACGGTAACCTATGATATGATGCACGACGCATCCCCTTTGCCCTGTTCCCTTTCTTGATCTCTGACTCAGTGCGCAGTCGCACATGCGACTTATACTTAGATCCGCAGCTGCATGATCGTGCCCCTGCGCGTTTCACTTCTTATTTCGATCTTTGACTCACTCTCTTATCTAGCATGTTCTACCTCGACCGAACGTGCCTTCCTGTTATGGTTCTACCCTTTATCGATTGCCTCTCCAGGTAGTACGAGTTATCACCTACTAATATGTCTCCTGTCATCTATATAAACTCGCTACCATGTACCATATTCCCTAACTTGAATCTACTTGGTTCTTGACCTCTTACTCTCACCAGAGTGATCCTTTCTGCCTCGCCAGCAGTCTATATTCTATCTTCTTATCTGCTCATCGCAGATAAGCCTATAGTCTCGACCTTTGCTCATCGACTTCGTCGACAAGCAAAGCCCCTGTTAACTAGTTGGACTTCTGTCCTTCTAATTAACAACGATCCTTACGATTAACCTTCGGGTGTCGTAAGCCTAGGCCAATATAGCTTATCGTCTCGCACCCGCGTGACATAAGCTACCCGATTTGGACATAGGCGTCAAATCGTACTTGCCGAAGACCCGCCAAGTACAACCCCTAACCTTGGGCTAGCCCAAGGACGTCCTCGACCGTTGACGACACAAGCTCTGTTTGAGCGTCGCCAACAGATACCATCCAAGTCGTAACAGTGACCATCATGCAAATTTTTGGAAGGTGAAGCTAAATTGTGATATGTGGTAAAAATGGAAAAAAAAAACATACATATTACTCTAATGGGTCCAGAAGTCATTGTACATCTTGTTTGTGATCCGTCTATGCTTTCCACACTCCTGTTCAGCATTCCTAACACTGCCCTCTATACCTAGATCAGTACTATCTTCACCGACATTATAGATTTCCGAGTGGTTCATAGAGGACAGACCACTGTCCATGGCATGCATGCCCCCTGATGCAAGGTGATCAATAAGCACCTCAGTCAGGAACACGGGCAAGTACCAGGCATGACGAGAATGTGATGGTGTTCGAGTCGAGTTTGCAATCAAGTGAAGCAGGAAAATTAATGTCAAGGAGTTGTGTGATGGACAGAGTTTGTGAAGGGATGGTTGATTGAATGGGAGCTGGAATGGCCAACAAGTGTTTGATTTCGCGCTTTACAGAGGGAGGAAGAGTCATCCGCTCAAAGACACGGCCACATGAAAGCCACTCAGAGGCGATGAACACATTAGTTTCAGATTGAATGACTAGAGAGAAATGGAGCTTACAGATTTGACATGCAGCCTTTTAAGACTGTCTCCACCCATCCCCACAGGATGCGCAGCTCGACGAAATGATGTCGACTAAGTTGAAGTAACTTGTAGGAGCACAGAAGTCCGTGCTGGTCGCCAGAGTTGCAGACAGCGATGGCGAGTTGCCAGTGGCAGTCACGATGTAATGAACCTAATTAGGGATGGTCACAGGTCACACTGAGGTGTGAAGCTATGAAGCTAAGCGTGACATGGTCATGCGCAGATGGGCTTGAAGGTAGTGTCGAAACTATACAGTATGCAAACATCGTTCAGAGTAGGTACAGACTGGGAGGGAAAATCACTCAGATGTTATTCAAAGTAGTGAGGGGGGTGTGGAATGTGTGATCAGACAGAGTCCGATGTGGGGTACAATGAGGGGGATGGCTTGGACAATATCCGGAGCCAGAGGAGCAGTGAGGAGGGATCACTTAGACAATGTACGAAGCGAAAGCAAGAAGAGTAAGGCTATCTGGACAATGTCCAAGATAGAAGGAAGATGATGAGGGGACTAAGTCTGGAGTATCTGGAAATAGGGGTAGGAGCAGAGGTGGATTAGTCCTTTGGAGACAGAACTCCTAGGAAACTCAGATTTGCAACAAGAGATGAAGCTCAGGTCTATGGAGAAAGGAAACTTGGTTATTGAGTAACAATTGATAATCTAACTAAAGTACTACAGGTATTTTACTAGTTTATAAATATTTCGGAAAGTGCTGTACTACTAGTAAGCAGAGTGTAGAACTATGTTCTGGTAGTAGTAAAATGTTAGTACATACAAGAATTCTGCTACCAATGCAGAAGCTGATGATCCACTTGCATTCTTTGACCTCAACAGGATGGACAAGGACTAAATATCCTTAGTATTGCCCCTTGAAATTGTTATATGCTTGCTCTTGACTTATATTTTCAATGAAAACTAATTTCTTTCTTATATATGAGTCAATTGTAGTAAGCAATGATGAATCTGAAAGCATGGAAAATCAAAATCTTGACAACATGAATGCTAACTTGAAGTTCTGCATAATCTGCAAAAACATCATCTAATGATGAAAAAGTTACAGAGAGGGGTGTAAAAGATTCTTAATAATCAGTATATTTAGGAAGAATTTTTGGTAACTATTGAAGTTATATCTAAACATAGCTCAGCGGGTTTGTGCAGGAGGTTTTCCCTGATGTGGAGTCTTAAGTCTACATAAACTGGCCAATCTCTTGACTCTGTAGAAACTTAGCCTAGCTTTTACCAAGTGTTCTAGCAAGTCTAGAATTCTATTTTGAATCCCAATGTTGAACAGGTTAACAGTTACTCACCTCTTTGTATCAGTATTTGTGTCAAATCTATAAAAACTAGAAGTGGCTGAAGACAACCAACCTCATGCACTGAAGACCGTGACTAGAGCCGGAACACAGTGTTAACCTTCAAGTTGGATAACAGCCTCATGAGAGATCGAAAGTCTGTAAGTACATGACACACAAAACATACATACTTTGTATGATAATACTATTACTATGGGTTTCAATGTTCGCTGACGAGCACAGCTGCCATGCCCATTCCTGAGCCAATACACATACTGGTGACGAACACTCGCTCATTACGTTGTTTCGCGATGTTGAGACCAGTAGCAATTTGACGTGCTCCCGCTGTGACGAAGATACATCAAGACATAATGGATACGCAAAAGTTATGAGACACGTACTGCATCCCAGTGGATGTCCGATTGCGATTGCACCCCCGTTGATATTGACTTTGTCAAACGACAAGCCAACCTTCTGAATGCTGTACACAGCTTGTGATGCGAAAGCTTCGTTGATTTCGTAGAAGTCGACATCGTCCTTGGAGAGTCCTGTTTTCTCCAGGACTTTAGGAATGGCATATGCTGGGCCAACGCCCATGATACGCGGTGGCACGCCCACAACTGCTGAAGTAACGTATTTGCCGACGATGGGAAGACCTAACCGCTTGGCAACGGAGCGGCGAGCAAGGACTACAGCAGCTGCGCCATCAGATACCTGTGAAGCACTTCCTGTATCACGTTGAGATGTAACAGTCTAAAGGAAGTATCTCAAAGAACCTACCAGCGTGTGTCGAACCGTTCTTCGTGAATGCGGGCTTAAGTTTTGACAAACTTTCTGCGGTGACACCATCACGAATACCATCGTCCGCGTCAACGACAATCTCAGAAACCTTTTCGGTTTTCGGATCGGTTATCTTGACCTTCAGAGGGACAATCTCATCCTTAAACTTTCCAGCCCTTTGAGCGGCAGCAGCCTTTTGATAGGACTCAGCTGAAAACTTGTCCTGTACCTCGCGAGAAATGCCAAAGTCAGAGGCAACGTTCTCAGAGGTCAGACCCATAGGAATCAAACAGTCCTCTGCTTCCTGGTTGGTGAGGACCTCATCTGACCAACCATGAGGTAAGGATCCAGCGCCATATCCAAACGTCATGGATTCAACTCCAGAACCTAGAGGACTCCTCAGTAACAAACGATGAAGTGCCGAATCGTTGCTTACCAATACCGATGTCGATTTGTCCAGCAATTATTTCGTTGGCAATCTGATTGACAGCTGCAAGACCTGACGAGCATTGACGATTTACGGTGTTTATTGGAGTTGTGTTTGGAATTCCTGCATGAAGGGCAGCCATGCGAGCAGCACTGGCGCCACCACCGGGAGGTAGGACGTTTCCGACAGCGATGTCTTCAATAAGGACGGGATTAACCATGGCTCTAGTATAGGCGGCTTTCAAAACACCGGACAGGATCTCCTCTGGATGAGTATCTTTGAAGCCACCTTTCCTGCCCTATAAGTAAGTCGTACCTCATGTCTGGGTCTTTCATAACAGTAATGATACCTTAGTGAGAGCAGACCGCACCGCGGCTACAATAACGACGTCGTTATCATTCTTAGCAAGAAGCTTTGCTCTAGCGCTTGATGAAGCCATCGTACGTGGAGAGATTAATGTTGATGCTTGATGTGACTGGAGCAAGAGCAGGTTATAATACCGTTGGGCGCCGCAAGCATGTGTTTAATTAGACTCCGGCTTAGTCACCCAAGTCCGGGTTACACACTTTACACGTGTTTCTTTTCAACGGTTCTTCAATATTATAATCACCTGCTAGCCACGATCATGAGCCATTGACTGGACATTCTATATGCTGCTCCACCATCACAAGGTTCAGGACATCTGTTAAGTTCCACCTAAGCACCCACGACATATGCCTTCCAGATCCAGTCCATGATGGGCCAGACAGACACGACATATCCTCGCATCATCGTGTTAGCCACTTACCAGCAGCATGCTATCTGCAGATATGTCTGGGCTATGGAGCAGACACCATCGGCGGTGGTTTTTGGACGGTACAGTCACCTTGAATACGTGTAGGTTTGTGAGAGTCAGAATGCCAGTCACTGATCTGTAGAGACGATCGGTATGTAGCACGAGTCGGTTACAAAAAAAAATTGTTTGTACTAATTTGCCCGAATATGTCCTACTCTAGCTTTTCACTCGATCCACTCACCTCACCCATATCGGATCCGCAGTGCGAAAACGAGACGCTATTACCCGCCTAGCCATCGCTTATAACGCTCACATAATGAAGATGACTCACTTTGCGACCAACACTCGCTCGGTCACTTCATAAAACTGCGGTGGCGACCTTCTGATGGCTCACGCTTGACGGTCCCGCAGTCATGGACGCTCCATTTCCTTTATTTGCGGTGACCTGTGTCCAGACAGCCGCAGATATCGGGAAAATAAAATATGCTGTGGTCGAAATTTGAAGAATATTATTGACCTTGTAGGAAAGGTGAAGTTGATCGGAGCTCTTCAGCATCAAAAATTGATTGCTACACTTGTCAACGCTTCGGCGCTTAGAGTCAACTTTCCCCAAACTGTAACTTTTCCCCGATCCTCTCACCAATATCCGTTCCTTTCAAGAACAGATAGTGGTGAGAGGATCGGAGAACAGAATCCTTTGGCTCATCAACAAGCCCGATGGCAGTGTCTCTAGTGTTTTTATCCCGCGGGTATGCTCAAGCTAGAGGTCCGAATTAACACCCATGGCCGGAATCGTTGCAAGTTGATCTTCAGCAGGAGCGGCTTTTGGGATGCCAGCAGAAATAAATTGCAGTTCCAAGGGGTCTGATTGCCATTAGGACCAGGAACCATGCACAACTGTTTGTGTTAACTTGTTAGGTATCGGGGCTGCCGGGAGTTTATCACGGCGGGGAATCTTTGTTTGTTTATATGCGGATCCTTACTTGGAATTAGGTCGTTCCCTCTAGTCTTTGTCTGCATCCGCACGCAAAACGACAAGTTGCCGGAACGACCTGCTACTGTTCGCAGCGGATCAACATCGACCGGTGAGCGAACTTGAGTGTTGAAACGTAGTCTCACAGAGACGTCACCTGCGTGTCGAGGCGAAGGTCGCTCTTTCGCGACAAATTGGGCCCTTACAGCTGGTGGATAAAGCGACTCTTCCCAACACAACCAAGGACGAGCAGTGTAATATTTGGACGGTTTCGAAAGAGCAGCAGTGAGGTTTCCTCATATGCTCACGTATACGCCCAACTTGTTCGAGAGCCCTCACTTTACCCTGCCACGTGAATTAGAGTATTTTGATGTTTACGAGAATCTAACACAGGAGAAGTGCTAACTTTCAGCAACCAGACTCTTTCCGGGGTGCGTCATTCGGGTATTCATGCTTGCATTATGATTCGATAAGCAACATTGGTCCGTTCATATCCGTCTCGTCATTCTGATCCTTCAACAAACGCCTCTTCTATCCCTCGGGTGAGCATTGTCGAGACAGCATGGTATCAATGGCATTCGTGCGGGACTTGTTGACGGACAGGTTAGTCATTCGTTCAGTCAAAGGATTCCTGGCCAAGACAGGTGAAACAGTACATGTAGTGGCTTGATGCGTATAATTGTTTACACTTGTTGCATCTTGGTCATGCCGACGATCGGTTTCATGGCCAACGAGTCCTTCGGTTCTCCTACAATTATTACCCTCAAGATGTCGTCTGCAAA
The DNA here is from genome assembly GCF_016758785.1 of Suillus bovinus. Lineage (NCBI taxonomy): Eukaryota > Fungi > Basidiomycota > Agaricomycetes > Boletales > Suillaceae > Suillus > Suillus bovinus. Next base: position 33,401 of record NW_024542124.1, on the reverse strand, counting down.
CTTGGGAATGGTGTGCTAGGTGTGGGAACTGTCCGTTTTCCATACTTATGCTATTGCGGCACCAAGGAGAAACTGAGACTCGTCGTTCGTAGGCTCGCTGATCACAAATCGGTCGAAGATGGAGGCGTCCATATTCCTGGATCTACCAAGGGGCAATGCTTTCCAAATGGGTAGAAACACAATGCGGCTTTTTGCACTCGTTCCATAGTCGAACGCAATGTATCCGACTCACGCTCACCGGACCGTCGCAAACCTGAAACATAATTCATATCAAGAAAGATATAGAAATTATATAACCCACCGCGTATGAGAGCGATTGCTATTCCCGCTGTTATATAGGCCCAGCCCGAGTGGTGCATACAAGAATATGGTTCTCGCCCTTTGCGATTCATATTGTGTCCGGCTGTGAAAAATACTTATTCCCTCTGGATGATTTTTAGACGCTTGACGACAGCTTTGAAGTGGATCGACTTACAACACCCGTCGTGCCACACCTTGTGAAGGTCCTCGATGGTGGCTGAATAAGAATTCAAGCGTCGGAGTCCTTCGGAATGCATCATGCCTGGTTCCGGGCGGGAGCACTGTGATCAGTAGCTAGTACTTGGCAGGCCACCTCAAATATGAGAGTGAGAGTGAAGCCTAGTTCCTGCATGGTAATAAATACATACCGAGTGTTTGGGCTATCTCAAGCATAATCACAGCAGGGCTAGAAATACTTAAGATAGGGTACCGGTTTGATGTTATCCACCGGACTCCGTAGTGAATGGAGAAAATAGCAGATGGGAGTTGATCAAGCACTAGCGCAACACCTGAGAAATAGGCCTCCTGCTTCTCCATGGTCTTCTTCTCGGGGGCTTAATGCCTCACGATGCTGCCTCTCAACTCCACTTGTATCGAACATCGTAAGTGAGCATGATCTTCATCAGTATACATGGCATTCTTGAATTTTTGAGTGTCATTGCGTGAAAAAGCAGCTTGATCCGAAACTGTTGTGCTGGGCTTTTCTCGTGCGTGTTTTCGCCAAGATCCCAACATACCCTCATCGATATCGGCATCGCAGCAAGGTCCCATTCTTCAGCCGTGGATGTTGCAATTAGTCCCCCAACAGCAAACTCCTCTGTAAATCTCATCGCTACAAGTAGATCTTTCAAGTGCGATAACTTCCCCACATTGTACATTGCAATCACTGTTTGATTCTTGGCTTTATTAGAGCATCTTTTTTCCGAAGGGCCAGAATGTACTTGACGCGCTATTTGATGTTGAATATTATGGTGAGATTTAAAAGATCATGATATCGAGAGTTAACGTTAGCTGCACATAGAAGGAGTGCGAGTGCGTCACATATGATATCGTCCATTCTATTAATCACACTTCGCTGGCGGGCATTGCCATGGGAATAGTTTACCGGAAGTTTCCGCTATCATTCTTCCTACTACCACTGAAGTCTGGACTGGATATGACTCCGATATTTGCTCGTGCACCTTTCCAGATAGACTAAGGGAATTTCGAATTAATTCAGGCATCCTGGACCCCATGGAGAATGATCTGGTCATTTCAAGTTTGTACTCTCAGTTCAATGCCATATCGGACACCTGTTCTCATTCCAAATCACTGACTCGACGCAACGTTACTTTTGAATATTGCTAGTGAACGGTGTGCAGGTGACTTATTTGTGCTGTCGCAGGTAATCGCTACGGCGGACACAAGGTGAGTCACCGGTCACCACCAGTCAGCGCTAGTCATCGCCCGACCATCGCATTGTGCATTTATCCAACTTCAGTATGGTGTGCCTGATTGTCTTATAAGTAGTACGATATCACTCCTGCGCTAATCAACTATTATGGCGGAGCATCCTCCTCCTAGCGATGACATTCGTGACACGGGAATCGATGTTATTGTCGTCGGCGCTGGCTTTGCAGGTATTGCTTGTGCAGTCGAATGCAAAAGAAAGGGTCACCGTGTGATGATCCTCGAGAAAGTGCATGAATTGAAGCAACTAGGTCAGTGACTATCGTGCATATCGTTTTGTTCTTATCTGATAGCGCGATAAAGGCGACGTGAGTGTCGTTAGGGTGATGATTCCCAGCTCGAGGGCTGACAAACCGCTAGATGCTGAGTCTTGGCGTAAATGCTAGTCGCATCCTGGCCAGATGGGGTCTCCATGAAAAGTACAGAAAAAATCTTTTTTTCTGATAAAGTAATTGAAAATGCGACAGATTGTGGGGCGTCGCTGATTCCGCAGGCGAAATCCACATCCATGATTACCTCGGAGACCTCGTTCAAGTGCAAAAAATGTCCTATCCGCTCTTCGGAGCGTTTCCTTACAATGGTCATCGAGCGGTTATCCACGAAGTCCTGTTTGAGCATGCGAAGTCCTTGGGCATCGAGATTCGCATGGGACATCAGGCCGTCGAATATTGGGAGGACGAAGCGAATGGAAAGGCTGGTGTCAAAATCCAGACAGGTGAAACGTTTGATGCCGATGTCATTGTTGCTGCAGATGGTGTGAAGAGTTTGGCGAGAAAATTCGTTATTGTAAGTTTGAATTTTACGCCGCCGGTCAACTTACCGGTCAAATTGATGAAGGGGTACTGCGACAACCCAAAACCTTCTGGATATGCTATTTACCGAGCGTGGTTTGATGCTGAAGAACATGGTATTACGACAGACCCATTGACAGACTTTCTGAGCGTTCATGGAAATCAAGTTCACGCGTGGATTGGTGAGTAGTATTTGTCCACATTTTTTTTCTTGATCACTCACTGCTCGTAGGTGGAGATATGCACTTTTTGGCTATTTCCTCTCAAGGAGGGAAAACTATCTGTTTCTTTCTCACTCACAAGTGTGCAAATCGCCCTTCTCGTGATATTCATAGCTAAATATTAAAATTTTAGAGATAACGCAGCTGTTGATGGCGATTGGTCATCCCCGGGTAAGATAGAAGACGTACTTGATCTTTTGAAAGACCGCGACCCGCGGTGCGCCGCGATTGTCTCCAAAGCTCCCTCGTGCATCGACTGGAAGCTTCTTGTACACGACCCCCTTCCTACTTGGGTCAGCAAATCTGGTCGGGTAGTATTGATTGGCGATGCGGCTCACCCATTTTTACCGTAAGGAAGTATGGCTGATTGATGCGGATTCCGTTCGCTCACCATGTGGTTGGCAGAACAAGCGTGCAAGGCGCATCTCAAGCCATTGAGGATGGTGTAACTCTAGCAGTTAGTCTGAACCTTGCTGGCAAAGACAACGTTCGATTGGGAACGAGGACATGGGAATGCATGCGGTATGTGAGATAATTTGAACCCAAAAAAGATGGACAAACTTCTGGATCACATTGTACAGGTACCAACGGGTGCATGATGCACAGATGTTGGGTGTGACTACGCGTAATCTATGGCATGGGGCGAAAGCTGGCGACTCCGGGAACAAATTCGAACTTCCCATGCCAGAGTGGTTGATGGCGTTCGACGCTGAGGCGCACGCATATGCCGCTTACGACGGAATAGCGCGAACTATAGTTGAAGAGGGTTATCGTCTGCCATCTCTTGAAGAGGTGAAAGAAAGCCCTGGTCTGTAGTAAGAAGCTTAGTCACGAATATCCGTTCTTGAATGATGACAGGATATCTTGGACGGATCGCTTGTGGCGCCGGTCGAGTGAGTTTTTTTTGCAAGGATTAATTCACATGCGAAGAAGATATTTCCAAGGCCGTCGTGTGTCCACCATCTGACAGGATTGCATCACCCCTTTTTAATGAAAAGTGCCTGGTTTAACTTGTCGATTGATAGGCGAATTTAAAGGGACTGCTCTACCTCGATGAAAATTTAATAAGGATATATATCACGTGAAGACCTCCACGGATCAAAAGTAAATCTGGGTGATTGGGCTGCCCATGTCGAACTCGGAGTTTCCCTTCTTTCCAACGTTGAGCGAAGTTCCGGCGCTATGTTCTTGCGGGCCCGTACAAGGACCTCGAAGCACTCGAAACGAGCTTGGGCGAAGCGGATGCCCGGTTTTCCATATCCTCGGAGCGACAGGGATCTGCAACGACTCGTTGAAAGCTACTCTCCCGTGGGTTATGTTCAAGGGAGATTTCCGACATACGTGTCTGGTCAACGTTAGGCCGACGGCAACCCGAGGTATCGGTGATTGCGCGCTCCGGGCCGTTGATGGCATGCCTGGAACGGAGGCTTCCGAGTTACTGCGATTGCAACGCATGACATGTGTATATATTTGGTTTACAGCTAGCGCTGGCTGAGTAACAAACTATCGATTGCGCTGCGGATATCTGACAGGCTTTGTCATGCAACTGATCGATCAACGGGATCAACTGATCGCGTTCCACCTGACCAAAAACGGAAACTCGATAGTGCGGAAGCAAATGATAAAATTGATCGACGGGTATGGCATAGCAGTACAACAAAACTCCAAAAAATCGTAGACGTACATGTACTATAGGTGTTTTGCAATTTTTATATACGAAAACAATACGAATACTGCGAATGGTATCTGAACTCAAATAATTACGACGAATGCGGTGAGCTGATGGCACGTTCTAGCCATTAATGCAAGAAAACGGACTAGTCGAGTAGCGAATAAGCAGGCATAGAAGCATCAACTTTTAGGTTATTCGTTTTCCTCCACGGAGCTCCGGGCCATTACGGGATAAACGTTCCTCCTTCTTCATGCCACCGCTTCATGAACGCTTGACGAACGCATATCTACGTGGTGCAAGCGCGGAGGTGACCGTTGACGCGCACTTTCATGTCCACGGTCTGCTGACCCACCGGAGTAGGAGGTCCGTGCGCCTGGAGCATCTATCCAAGATTGGATCTCCGGCAACGTGTTCGGGTGCTGTGACCTCCTTGAGTCAGGTACAGACTGAAGAGGGGCAATGGAAGGGTGTGAAAAATGGTAAGGCGCCAAAGGGGGAACGTGAGTGGAGATTGGTGGTAGATGCGTTGATTGTGGGGGAGTCCTTGGCCGCATTGCCGTCGTCGCTAATGCGCCCCTGCGATGAGGAAACTGATCCGGTCTCGACCGACCATGAGTGCGCTCAAACAAGCCACATTTATTGCACAGCTGTGACAGAACGGAATTTAGCTCTCATACCGATCAACGCACACATGCAAACTTACAACTTTTCCAGGATTCAAGTTAGAACGGCGCCACGTCGATGTGTCTGTGGTACAGCAATTGAAACACCTTCTACGGACACGGTCACTTAATTTCGTAGCAGCATCGTCCGTATATCCAATTGTGGCATGGTAACTTTGACCCGGAAGTGGATACGAAAGCTGTGGATTATCACGTCCACTGCTCGCAGCACTGTGAGCCAGTGCGGGGCTTGTATAGGAAGACACATGATATGGGTGAGAGTCATGCGAGTATCTGTGCTCAGGATGAGGGCGAGGGGTATAAGAATAACTGTGGGAGACCCTTCCCGAGTCTCGGACTGGGTCGTGGGGGTAGGGTCTAGACTGCCGAGCCATCTGATCTTGAGAATAATAGGCATCAGAGTAGGTTGAATGTGAATCAACCGAACGATCAGTGGGTGATCGGCGTGGCGCCGGTGAAGATACGGATGAACGGTCTAATGATGAAACGGATAGCGAAGGAGAATGGGACAAAGTTGCAATTGGCGGAGGAGATGGTCTCCTGTATGAATGATCATAGTCATAATCATAGTCGCGACGATGGCTAGTGATAAAAGGTTAGATAAATGGAAGGGAAAGGAAGTGATGAGGAGTACGTACGAGGACGGCATTGAGATTGAGTCAACGCGGTGGGGCATTTGGAGAGGAGGAAGAACTGGATAAGTGGGTGATGATGAATGGTGTTGGGAAGGGTCTGGCTCTGATTTATGCAGTGGCGAAGATGTCGAAACCTGATATCAAATCAACATCAAACTTGGCACGGCCATAGAAGTATATAAAGAACTAACACGGCGCTGATCTAAGCTGGGGTCTTTGAGTGTTAAATTTGGAGTTAAAGCTGTTTCCTGAGATCTTGATTCTGAAAGTGGATTAATATTGAAAGAGTCCTGTGCATGAGCGGGTGGTCGGATATCAGGAAGGCGATGGTGATGACGAGATTCCCTTAATATAATATTATACTTATAAATTTATTATACAAAGTATTCGAGTACTTGCCATTCGTCTTGCGGTAATACGGCAACGTGATCCGAATTAGAGAACATGGAAAAGAGGAAGCGGAGATCCTCTGGAGAAAGTAGAACCCAGTAAAACACTTTCATTTTACAACGAGTTTTACCTATAATTACTTTTAGTAATCGGACTTTAAATAAACGGCTCACGCGGCTCGCTCTCATGTAATCTTTCGATTAACGCGAATCCCCGCGACTCCCCTCGGATCATCTCACCAGCGTGCACCCCCGCCCCCTCCTCAATACAAATTCTCATCATGATTGATCAACCTTTCCTGCCAATTGTCTCCATCAACCCGCTCCCTGCGATCCAGTGTCGCCTTTGTTCTATATTTGCTTGCCGGGTTATCATCTTGATCGCCTACCCTATCACAACGACCCTGTCCATCAATCAGATTCCGAAGCTTTCATATTTTTTTTTTTGATTTGACTGACTCTAATTGGATTTCTCCTCCTACTCTACTAGTAGCTAGCGCCCACCCGATCCCGTCACTCCGCCACGTTTGCAACATCATGATAGCCAATCATCCGGCGTTTCATGGAAGACAAGACCTATACGTTCCCGTCAAGGTGGATCACAGCGCGCACTACAATCGTCTTTTAATATTGAGCACCAGTTCTCTCGGGCATTTTCTCCCGCTTTACAACAACCTTTCGTCGTCACGCTCAGTTAGGTATCATTTCTCTTTCGCATGAGAAATATTCATACTTACCACGCCATCATCTCTTTCCGACGGTCTGAAAAAAAAGGCTGCCATTTTAGATTGCGACAATGCAGCGGCTTTACTACGACTGATAAGCTAGACTGCCATAACGCCCTTGGCATAGGTTTGCGCCCCACGGACTGACAATCGAGAACTTGCGAGTTGTCGTACGCACAAGGCACGTCCCTGAACAAATAGCGGGAACAGTACTAGTATAAAAGTATTTCCAGGAACGCCACTGATGAGAATATGGTCTCATTTTTATTCTGTCCCAAGGTCTCAGCTTGTGGTCTTGTTATCTACTCGAGTTTCAGATCCCAATTGACAATGTTTCGAACTCGTGTATATCTATCGAAAATAAACATGAATCACCAATTGCAATTAGTACGGACGGCATTGTTCTATTTGTAGTTTTCTTTATTCGCCCCGCTGACATCTATCGGGTGGTCAGGGCTACATGTTTGCATGTGGATCGCAGTTGAGGCCTGAGGCCTGAGGCCTCAGCCCTAGACCGCGGATAGCTCCGGGAGCAAAATAACTCTCTGTGTATTGTACCCGGTCTTCCTGAAGCCATTTCTTCACACATGGCTCGAATCGTTTTGTTGACCGATACCGCCTTCATGATGGTGGAGGTTGATCAAGCCAGAGCAACACGTGCTGCGCCTAGTGGAATCGGTCGATCGAGGCTCGTACGCGCTTTCGAGTCATGATATTATCGTCATGATTGTTTATCAAGGGTATAAATAAACATCGCGCCTCTCCGCATCTCAATCTCTTGATCATCCATCATGCAAAGTGCGGCCACTCGCCCAATCTCCCAAAGAGGCATGACAAAGGCCACTGGTAGCAACGACTCTCGAGGCGATAGCCATCCTTGGATCCAAATGTTACAACGGCGTTATCCCATCGAAAGATTCTCAACGGATATTGGAGCTAGAGGGTATGCTGTGAGGGATGGCGTTGCTACCATCCGTATATGGAACGTGATGACAGACTCCGTTCCCCACATTGTAATGGAAGTGGTTCGACCAGAGCAGGAGTACTGCGGTGGGGCTGCTCCAATGATGAGTGAGCGCGGCGGTAACCCGACGTCCATAAGTACTAGTGAGCTGGGAGAGATCGATCAGATTGCCGCTGGTAGTTGTTATGAATCGTGATATCATACTGCACCGGTTATCAGAAATACGTTTGAAATATGATGCCCATCACTGATGAGCCCCTTTTGAGGTCCTTGTAACGTGCGCGTGAATCATGCTTATGGATCCGTGCTAGTACTGATGCGAGACCTAATCTGCAAATAGTCAGGAATGCCATCCTCAACTTCGTCCGAGTAATGCTTCGAGAAACGAAGACGTACCGAACTAGTAACGTTTCATCCTGTACGAAGTCGAGAAACACTGGAAGATGTGGAGTTCACCCATCTGCCACCCTTAGTAAAAGCCTCACCGCTATGGACTGCCGGCCGCCGGCAGACGGACCGACGAAAACCTACGCAAATATTCCACGCAACCGAATAATTCGTCACATTGCCGACTCGGAAACTTTCGTGCTCGTTCCAAAACATTAACTCGGTTATGTAAACGTCCTCTGATCTACAACTCTTTCAACTCATCACTTCTGCAACTCTCCCGTATTGTGACCTGGCACTATGCGGAATCCCGCGGAGGCGCGCTGCCTTCAAAAACATGTACACAGATTTGTTGTCTCAAGGAGTTCCTTCCTTTCCTCTCATTTCTCTTTCCAGAATTTCAAGCAACGGCTTCGGCATACCGTACGTCAAGCTTTCAACATAGCCTTAGGTACCTGGTCACGAGGAAAGGAACGTGCTCATTGTACTGGAGATAAGATCACGTAACACTTATTTGGGTCTTAATACCATGCGACACCCGATGCATGAGTGGTCAAGTGTTTCATATGCCTCATGTGCGTGCAGAATAATACTCACCTTATCACTTATGCCGTATGCTGACAACAACGTCATTCCACGACATGCCCTCAAGCTCAATCACAATATATATGATGCTGCTACTTCACAAGTAAATGTCTGCGTGCGCAAATAATTCTTCAGTATCGCTATGTTTGCGACAAAGCTCAGCTTTGTCCTCTCGACCTTGCTGTCGGTTGGTTCCGGAGTAGCCTATGTCACATATGGAACCAGTCCCAGGAATGGTATGCCAAGACTCTTGACCTTCTATCTCGAAATCTGACTAGTCGCCTTAGGCCAACCCCTGCCGGACTTATTATACGCAACAATTGACGATCTCCAATCTGGTTTGGCGGCTGGCACCTTCACCAGTGTAGACCTTGTAAACGTATGGGAATTTGTTCGTTTCTTTCCATCCATATCCATCTTCTTTTTTCAAAGGCATACGTGGCTCGTATAGACGAGGTCAATCCTGTTTTGCATGCAGTCATCGAGACCAACCCAGATGCTCTTTCAATAGCAGCATCTCTAGACGCCGAAAGAGCGGCTGGATCATCCAGAGGGTATTTTTATTTATTCTGATCCCCATATTCCTCGCCCTGATCGTATTGTAGAGTTTTACACGGAATTCCGATATGCATCAAGGACAACATCGCAACACTTGATAAGATGAATAACACCGGTCAGTAAACAATGCGGAATCTGTTGCGTCGCTCAATACATATCAGCCGGCTCGTTTGCCCTGCTCGGTGCGATTCCACCGAGCGATTCCACGGTTGCAGCAAAGCTCAAAGCTGCCGGCGCAATCATCATCGGAAAGTGCAATCTCTCTCAATGGGCCAATTACCGCTCATCGAACTCGACAAATGGATGGACGTCTCGTGGCGGCCAGACTATGGGTGCCTACTACCCGATGCAAGACCCATCTGGATCCAGCAGTGGTCCTGGGGTCGTCTCATCCATCGGTTTGGCTGCTGCTGCTGTGGGGACGGAGACGTCTGGATCTATCATCTCCCCTTCAAGCAGAAATAGTTTGACTGGAATCAAGCCTGTATGTTCCCATACCTGCCTTGATCTATGGATCCATACATACTGTATTATTTCAGTCTGTCGGGTTGACCAGCAGATACCTCGTTGTCCCTATCTCACAGACTCAAGATACTATCGGCCCCCTGACGCGAACAATGATGGATGCAGCATACATCCTGTCCGTTATTGCAGGCGCGTTCGTTCCTGATGCATGTCACACTACTGGTCTAAAGATTTCAACAGGCCAAGATTCTCACGACAACTATACGTCTGCTATTCCATTCGAAACTATTCCCGATTATGCAGCCGGGTGCAATAGCGAAGGTCTACAAGGTGCCAAGATTGGCATCCCGCGCAATGCCATAACGGTGTCTCCAACCAATGGTCCAGAAATTACAGCATTTAACGCATCCATCAGTGTCTTCAAGGAACTTGGTGCTACGATAGTGGATAATGCTGATTTCCCAGACCTTGCCGGATACTTGAACTTTACTGGGGCGGGCGTGAGGACCTCACGCGATTGTTACTTCTGATAACTGATAATGGTCCTCATTCAGTATACCACGGATCCGGTCGTCGGTGCTGACTTTGTCGCTGACGTAGCAAACTACTTCAACGAAATGACGACCAACCCCAACCGTATCACGTGTGTTGTTAGACTCTTGATCACCTTCCGTTTATTTATATGATACCTCACAGAAACCTCCAAGAGCTCATGAACTTTACGGAGACCTATCCTCCAGAGGACTACGTGCGTTGGGGGACTCATTGATGTATTATCATTAACTAAGTTTATGTTGGACAGCCCGATCGCAACATCGCAACGTGAGTTGATCCATCATGATGGGATCTAATTTTTTTTACCTCTTCGAATCGCATCAGGTGGGTCGGTGCTGCAAGTCTTAATATCACCATGGGAGATGCCGATTACTATACCGCGCTGCTTAAACAATATTATTATGGATCCAATGCCAGTGAGTTTCAGCGCTTGATATCATCTACATTGCCTGACAACATAGCCAGCAATCCTTGGCGCTTTAGAAGCATATGATCTTGATGCCTTGATCATTCCAAGCTCGATGTCACCGGGATATGCAGCCATCGCCGGGTATCCCATCGTCACCGTCCCGCTTGGCTACTACCCTGCCACTACGAATGTGACCTATAACTCACGTGGCACGCTGGTGTCTTTGGGGCCGAACTTCCCGTAGGGCGTGGTGTTCTTTACCTGCATATCGAATATTTATTTCTTTATTTTATTTAGCTTTGGTCTGTCCTTCTTTGGTAGACGATTCAGTGAGGCCACGCTGGTCAAGTATGCATGTGCTTTCGAAGCTGCTACCAACGTACGTCCTGTATTGCATTCTTTGCACTTGAAACTGATCAATAGTCTCTTGTTAGTACCGCCAATTGCAGAACCCCTACATCATCCCCAACATTCAGCTCGTCGACGTAATGTAAACGTCCACGTCTGATATTCTCAGGCGATAGAGATGGTTTCTACCGTCCCGCGAAGATACTGCTGTGAAATTATTGACGTAATGGAAGAATAAACCTCCCGAATATATCACATTGATTTTTATATGATCATGATACGCCTACAGCTGCAATGCGGGGGATGAGTTGGATTGGAATATCGGACCGAATGGAAACATCATATCGTTATTCCCAAATCATTCAGAATCAATCGCACCTCGTGCTATATCGAATCTGCCGCATCGCATAGAAGTACAATGCATACAGCAATGTCATTGTTTGCAATTCCGTTTCAGAATTGTCGCCGTCGGATATTTCTGGGCGGGGTTTGTTCGGATGCATCGTATCGATGAGATAAATCAGAGGTCGATGCGATCGCTGTGCGGGGTGTAACATGTCATGCCTCGCAATCTGAATACGGCAAAACTAGCAGTCCCGGCCCTGTACACTGAGTCGAGGCTGATTGGTCTTTCAACATTATGGAATTCGGACACACGCGGTGCTGTACAAGTTTTCTATTAGGTGTAATCAAGGCCGATCCACGGGTGTGCATCACTAGTTTTTTTCTTTCTAATTGTTCATGCACAGGAAGTTGTGTCATAGTATAAGTAATCCAGTGTCTTAATTAAGATAAGTACAAACTGAGCGACTGCTGTGGACAGTATTAATGATCTTGGGGCGCTTCACTCCATTACTTTCCTAAAGTGCTGAAGCAGCGTAAAATCATGTAGTCGAAACGCTATAATATAATTTGCAAATCATCCGGCCCGTTTGGTATGTCCTTGGGGGGGAATACAAGAGCATGCGAATCGGCATCGACGATACGATGTATGAACCTATGGGAGATGAGTCCTAGTCAACCGCGGACTCGGATAATCGACGCAGTCCAGATCTCATGCACATGGACTTGGCTAACTCTCAGTCGAATCTGACCGATGCATTTTTCACTCCATGCAGGACGGTGTTAAATATTAATATACAGGATATCGAGGAAAAAATCAAGGGGGTTCCTGAGTCATACGAGTACTGTTAGTTCAGGTTAGTTTCTTCTGCTCAGATACAGGACTCACAGCATTTGCGAGGAACATGTGTCATGTGCGCATGGAAACCTTGTTCATGTACTTCCTGTGGGCTGCACCCAATACAACTCGACTCATCGCGATACACGATTTTCATCGATCATCATGCCGGCATGAGAAAAACGTAATTTGCTACAAGGTGCTCTGTAGCACACTCTGTAGTACAATTTACCCGAATGATGATCTCTGATATCATTGGTTTCAACCTATAGATCCCAAACGCACTGCAGAATCAACCATCAGCATCTTGACCAATCCGTTGAACACTATAGGCTGTCTAGCCCACTCCGCATTTGCAGTATTCACAAACATAAGGGTGTCATGATTTTTGAAGACAAGCTCCCTCGAGTTCTTGTGGACGCCGTCACGAAGGTGGCCATCAACTTCCGCCGAGTAAGTCGGGGAAAATGGAGACATCCCGCTGTGTCGAAGTTCTACCGGACGCGACATAGCATGCGCCAGAACAAATAGGACAGGACCAGCGTGATCTTCATGCCTGAAATTTTCTCGTTAGATCCCTGTTCTCATCGCGCGGCGACAATCAAATGCACGGCCACACTAGTGTCGACAGTATATCCGAAATCAAATCAACAACTGCAGATCCCACACCCCAGTAGCCACGAGAAAACATTGATATCAAACGTATCGAACAAACACAGCGGACTCCTTCAACTTCTATAGTCTCCATTGATCCGTACATACTCCTACGATCACAAATCAGCGCATGTCTAGAGGGAAAACGCACAAAACTTACATAGCTGAAGTCACACGTCCAATATTGGGCGCTCTCACTGCCCAGGCCGAGATCCACCTTGATTTCGAAATCTTCTTGGCTTAAGATCTCCTTCGCGCGCACCTCATCCACTAGCTCTGGCTCGCCGTGCACCAAGACTGGAAGTGGAGTACTACCATCTGCAGGAACAAAGGTGACGTTCACACGGTAGGGGTCGATAGGCGTGGATAAAGGAACAGAGCCAGTTGCTGCAAGGATACGGCCCCAACTGAAGTAGGTTTTATCCAAATCAGTGGCGAATCACAATCAAGGGTGAACTGGCGTACTTGGCATCCTCGCCATACAATGCGGTCTTCACCAGTGCTGATGTACTTATCTTCGATGCGACACGATGTGCATCAGTAAATGTCGGTGCTCCCTGCACGGATTAGGCTTATGGAACAAATAGACAACGATAGGACGACAGACCTCTACGGACACCGTGACAAATTTAGTTGCACCTTCACCATCACGAACCACAAGCTGAGCCAGCTCAGCGGCGAAGGATGTAAGTTCGTTACGGAAGGCTGGGAACAGAGGATCATCCTCCTCCATCTCCTTCGTCTCTCCAGTAGCAGCTCCGTTTGCGAGGACAATGATCGTATCATTCGTGGACATCTCTCCATCCACACTGATAGAATTGAAGGAACGATCGACTGCATACGTGAGCGCAGATTGTAGGGCTTGCGGAGAAACTGCGGCATCCGTCAAGATACAACCCAGTAGCGTAGCATGAAGTTGGCCAGGGCCAGTGGAGGGACCCATGTTAGGATGAATCATGCCAGCGCCCTTGTCCATCCCAGCCATACGGAACGTCTGTCCGCCCAGGCTGAAAGTCCGAGCACGAAGTTTAGGGAATGTATCAGTGGTCATGAAGGCTTTCGCCGCACGCTCCCAGGCTGCGAAATCTGAACCAAGACTCGAAGGTACAAGAGACGAAATTCCGGAGAGAATCTTGGAAATGGGAAGATTTTGGCCGATCACACCTGTCGACATTACGACTGTATCGTGGATATCTTCGCTAGTCTCTGACTTGGGGAGAAGAGCATCGGTAGCCTTGACCATGGCCCAAGCATCCTCCAAGCCCTGCTTGCCAGTTACTGCGTTGGCACATCCACTATTAGTCACGATGGCACGGGCACGACCAGCACTTTTCTCAAGCACGTCCTGGCTAACGAGCACCGGGGCAGCCTTGAATGCGTTACGAGTGAAACATGCTGCTGCAGAAGCAGGTTTTGAAGAGGTCGAAAGTATAACTGTTAGATCAAGTACAGATGAATTCTTTTTCACGCCGCAATGTACACCAGTAAGGCTGTAGCCAAGTGGAAAGGAAGTATCCGGAATTTGGACATGGTGGCGTGCTTTGGAAGGTGCAGGTTTGGCTACGAAAGTTGGAGACGAAGATGTAGAAGAAAAGCGCCGCCAAACTGAAGGGCCAACCCGATTCATTTGGCAATCAAACTGACTTTGAGCTCACTGAAGCCTTGGAAGAAGAGTATGTAGGGTACTTGAAAGTTGTGTTAGGGTTATCAGTCTTGACTGCTGTCAGCCTGAGTAATAGGATTAAGGGCCGGGCCCAGGCCGCACAAGGAAACCAGCACTCGTGAGGATAAGAAGTCGCCATCTTATTATTATTATTGTTGAGTTCAGACATGAACGGCGAAGCGAAGACACATGTCAAGGATGTAGTTTCATTGTGTGATAAACCGCAACGCCATCGTAGAACAAGTTCTACAGTCAGCTGCTTATACAAAACGAAAGCTTTTATGTCCCATCGCTCCGTTACTCAACAACATCTGATGAAGACATTGTCAAGTGCAGCACTAGATGTCTGCAACGATGACTAGCGAACTCAAAACATTTGACGACTCTTTATACTCTGCGAAAAGTGACATGGTCACGTGTTACGTGTTACTACACTGTGACGTTGTCACGCTGCCTTCCATTCATCCTCAAGTTCAGCGACCTCGACACGGCGGAAGATCTCTAGACGGTAAAATGGGCTCAACAAGGTCAGTGTCCACTTCGCTTGCTTCGCTGTCTCGTATTTGCGTACTTTGGTGGTGAAGATCTCAGTGGATGGCTTGGAACAGGGTGGATGGCTTAGATATGATATGGATGAAGTGGTTCTCGGTACAAGGTCAAGACTGTACTCATGCTTCCTCTTGATACACAGACTCTACTCCAAGGGACGCGTCCTCGGCCACAAGCGTGCTAAGCGCAACACTCGCCCCAACACCTCCCTAATCCAGATCGAGGGTGTCACAACGAAGGAGGATGCCCAGTTTTACCTCGGCAAGGTACGCTTTCATTCTCCTTTTCTACACTCAAAAATAGACTCAGTTGTGTGTACAGCGTGTAGCATACGTCTACAAAGCTAAGAGGGAGATACAGGGCTCGAAGGTTCGTGTAATTTGGGGGTACGTCCATCCGTTATTGCAATAGTAGTATAGTTGGTCTGATAACTATGTTTGTACTCGCAGTCGTGTCACCCGTCCACACGGCAACTCCGGCGTTGTGAAATCAAAATTCAGATCTAACCTTCCTCCACGCGCATTCGGTGAAAATGTCCGCATTGTGCGTTTCTTCGTTTCTTCCTTTTCCGACTTTTATATATTGACTCAAATGTAGATGCTGTACCCCTCGACAGTCTGATTGTACCACCTTCCTGCTTCGCATCTTACGTATTCATATTGCGTATGACATGTCATATGAGCCGCATGCACACTATAAAACGCATCCAAAGACACGTCTGATTGGAAATTTAAGTCGAAAACTGTTCCTAACCAGCCCTTTTACATTTCTACAGCATGAAACATTGTCAAACATGCAAATGTCCGTAGGTTCATTTGTAGGATCGGATAGCCTCTACCACTCCCTCACGGCAATCCAGCTTGTTGTTCAAACGCCGTTTTCCAAAAGAAGATTACCTGTATATGTATGACAACTAGCTGATGATGATGTCTGCATTGCAGCCAGGAAGTCATCCGTGCCCAGTAGCGGTATTAGCAGATCCGCCGAGCACATACAACTGAGCCGATAGCTTCACATGCTGAGCAATGACGACCGTTGTTGGCGTTCGGCCTCTGCAGTGATTATGATCACAAAACATCGCTCATTCTTTACAGGAACTGGAGCTGGTGTCTAGGATTTGTGCAGTGGCAGTGTATACTCGTGCGGTTCGCCCATCCAGTCAGAGGGAATGCAAAGTCACGATCGCAGCACAATGAGTCATCTGTTGGCATAAAATGCCTGGCCCCAGGAGACAAACACCGCACTCGCAGAAACGCCAATTTCCGACACCCGGCAGGCACCATAGGCGAATCAGGCTGAGGCGAGCTGCTTGAAGACTTTGCGATAGACCACGTCACTAATATTGCCGATCAGTTCAAAGAAGGGCCAGTCGCTGCTGCAGGCGCAAGACACCAGCTTGGTGCACTCCGTTTGAGAAAGCTCGCAAACACTTAATTTGACATGTATGTCCCAATCGACGTTGGCGTATTCCAGTATGTATTGTCATGTCGCAATGGGAATTTAATTGTACTTGATTCAAGATGGCCTCCGGGGTTCAAGAATGGTATCCGTTAATGAAGGACATCCCCACATCTGAGTCGAGTAAATATAATTGACCCAGGTGGTCTATTTGTCTCTCAATAATGAGAGACAGTGCCCTGTGGCTGCAGCGGGGTTGAGGGGGTCCGGAAGAACGCCTAAGCGACTGTTGTCTAGCAAATCCATCACCTCCGGGTTTTATTAAACCTACACGGTGTTAGAGGGTGTTGATGGCAGAAAACGCGCACGGAGAAACGGCTGCACTTAAAGAACGGAGTATCGAGGAACGCCGTCAAGTCCAATAAAGTCCTTAATTCACCGTTTCAACGGACTCTGAAATAAGGCCATGAATAAATATTTGGGGAAGCGATCCCAAGAATATTGGCAATGTGGGGAGTTTATTTAGAGCAGCATTCATCAGAGTGCTACTCAGCTCTCGTGATTTGGATAGCGGTGAGCTGCTGAGCACAACCTGCTTTGCATTTATACAAGGGCAGTGCTCAATGATACTTCGTGAAGTTTGACACTGATTAGTGCCTGATTCGTGCACTCGATTCCATCAGATTGATCTCGCAGCTAGACTAACCCGATCACGTTCATATAGGTGGTCACCGAAGTACAACGTCCCGTATTCTACGGAGAATTGCAGTGCTGACAATGTCATCCAACGCTGTTCGCCGAAATTAAAACATCATTTTGCTGCAAATTTCCAATGGGGCATTTGAGGAAGATAGGACACAGAACACCGTTGCGAGGTCGAGACATAATCATCTCCCCAATCAAGGTGGGCTGGCTCGGATCTTGATACGAACGTAGGGCGCCTCGCCAGAGGTTTCATACTATTTCAAATTCTAGTGCTCTGGGTAGTGCCTTGTGCATTGTTGTGATGAACGGGACGGATATGGCATGGACGGCTAGGATCTCTATGGTAGGACTCAGTGGATCCTGTGGTCTCCAGACAGGCTGCATTGAGTTGTAGTACGGACATTCCCACCCGTTCTTCAGAAATTCAGCCCACGTAGAACATGTTCATGATTGAGCTGTCCGGCAGCTGGCTATGGATGATTGTTTATCCCGTGATCAAACTCATCACATTTTTGAGTGGTTACTAGTGGTTTGCAACTGCCTGAACGCCAGAGGAATTTTGAACGAGCAGACAGAAGCGGCAGGCAGAAAACAACACAAAATGTTACTATTTTATCATTAATGAGACGCCATCTTACGGGGTAATAATATTGATGCACATAACTGTTGTCAATGCTCTGGGGAGCCATTAGGGAGTTGTATGATTCGTGTTAGCCAATGTGTGGCAACAGGTCTCGCTGGATGATTTGAAAAGTCCATTCGGGGTGCTTTGCTTCGAACTCTGCTGTTGATTGATCACGAAAGATTTTAGAATAGTGATTATTCCCTTCTGTCGTGACTTCCGCTTCAGAAGGAACACTGTTAGAATAACCAGGTATTATGCCTAATGATAGATTGATGTTTTGCCTGTAAAATCCTTAAGGTCATGTCGTCTTGTCGACTTGTGAGCGCTTGAGCTCCCATAAGTGACAAATCTGCAACGATTTGCATGTATATTAAGAGCCAATTGTACGGCGTTCAGGTTGCGGCGCGGTGCGGGGGTGAGTGAAAGATACTGCACTGTTCATAGGCGTAGATGGAGTCAGTGACAGCGCTCAACGATCACAAACAGTGTTTGCGATAGTTGTGCATGGCAGCGTTGCAGTCGCTTCACATGGCCGGAAGGAAAGGTAAAGTCATAGAATCCGGGCAGCCGTTAACTTGAAGCGACCAAGCTTGCACTCAAGATGCTATTTCGAAAGTATGATGATCTGCGAATTTATTAACGTGAAACCTGCAGTATATATATATAGTATATATATATTCATAGACCGTACTTTGTTTTCTCTTGGACAAATCCCCCGCCAAAGATGGACCGCAAGTGAGCTGCGCGAACGAACGTGTCGATATGAATGATTGAGAGCTCCTGAGTGTCCGGCTTTGAGTCAAGAAAGGATGATTTGACCATCCACAAAGGATCGGGCTCGCCAAATGCAAGTTTAAACCAGAGTATCAGAGCACAGTACGGAAGTCTTTGAATGATGGCCATAACGGAAGAGAAAAAGGCATAGCACACGTGTGACTTTTCCATCGTATCAAAAATGTAAGCACCTCCGAGTTGATGTCAATGGAATGGTTTAATATTAAGTACTTAAACACTAATACAGTGTATGTTAGTATCTAGTTATGGTAGCGAGACAATGAAACGAACATACATTTAGTCTCGATGGAACAGACTGACCCAGGAGGGAAGAAGTGGTACGAAGGAAATGACCATATACAATAGGGCGTATAGAGCCATAGCGTGGGGTAGCTGAGATCCTCGATCCGGGCTAGGATCATTACTACTGGTAGTGAGTTAAAGGTTTTGAAGTCAAATGAAAATCATATAAACGTACTCGAGGACAAAAAAGGGTTGAGAGCAAGTACTACAGGATCGCTGTGCGAGCAGTAGCCTTCATACCTACCCACAAGAATGAGAAACCCATGATTAGAATAAGTACCTCGAGGTAAAATAAGAGAAGCTCACCAGAAGTCCTCGATATAGCTGCGAACAACGAAAGGGCCCCGGGTGGGAGGTAAGATCCGGAAGCCATAGTGAAGAAACAATTTGATTAGCAATGCACGAAACTCACCTCATCTTGCTTTCTCTTGAGCCCACTCATTCAATCTCCTCTGTAGAGCAGGACCTTCTCTATCTAAGAAAATTCGAACATCATGTTGAGTGGCAGCACTTCCTTGTCATCCTGGAGACCTTGAAGAGCAGTCAAGTAGCGTTTGCAAGTGTCATCGAGAGATGGAACTGGGAGCTCCGACAGGGTATGCTGGTTCGAAAACGTGCGTCCAGGGGGCGAAGTAGTTGGGCAAGAGGTTGAGGTTGGGGTCGGAGTCGGAGTTGCCATACCGTGACGCGCAGAGAGAGGGAGAGTAGTAGACACCGCACGAATTAGTCACTTGTAGTTTCTTGAGTGACAGATTAGGATGTAGATATATGCCATTCAGTGAGAATTAAGTGACTAGTCAGAACCCTGTTTCATGTTGTACAATCAAACAATACTTGCCTTGTATTTTGTAGTTAGTATCGTCAAGAGGGTCCGACAAGGAAGAATAGTTGCGTGATTACGTCGGTGTTGTATTAAAACCATGCCGTCCTAAATAAGATACTAACAGAGACTATATATAAAACCTGGGTGAACACGCAAACATGCAGACCCACACACATCTATTGCATAACGCCCATACTAAATCTTAACAATGTTCTAACCAGGCCCTATCGAGAATGTAGTCCGTATGGTCGGCGCTCTTTCTCGACGGCTGGATCCAGGCGCAGGCGGCGGGCTCAGGATGGGCGAAGACCCATACTGATCAGAAGTTGTCACACCAGCATCAGTGCGCCGCTCGAGATAGGATGCGTCATCGGAACAACGGTCTCCCGCTGGCGTAGTCCATATCCGTACCGTACCGTCGTGGCTCCCCGTAGCAAACATAAAGGGTTCGTCGGTGGAGTGATTCCACGCAACACATGTCAGATCCCCGCCAAATGTTTGAGGTCTAATGTAGTGGAGCAAAGCTGCACTGTCGCGATCCCAAATATGGATATCGCCCGCTGTGTCCGAGTATTCATAAGCATAGTTTTTTAGATGAAGCCAGCAGGTTAGGGGAAACGTACCTTTCCCTGCGCATAACACTAGCTGGTCCTCCTTGCCACCAAAGTAGCTAGACCCCGCCATATCCACCTGAGCTTTGGGCAGATACGTATGACGGAGAAGTAGCCTAGCGACTTGTGCATATGGGTTGTGTTCGCGACCTCTAGCATCCCGTACTAGTTCCATCTTCCACAACTGCGGAGGCGTCTGCAAATATGATTGAGTGATCAGAGGATGTAAAGACATTACGGCTTTCAGTACCTTGCGCTCAAAGGAAACCAGCACGTTTCCACCTCTTTTAGATATTGTAATGTCACGCACATCGTTCACGACGGGTGTCTGGCTTTTGAACTCCATCAGTAAAAAATGTTCGAAAAGATGAAGCTAACTCACCTTTCGAACGCCTTAGTCTCCATATTGAAAACTGCGGTATATGAAGTCAACCGGATGGCCTATGGACATGCACAACGCTCACCTATTATGCGTTTTTCAACCCTAGTGGTGCGGCTTGGATGCAACCCATTAGGTGCTGCAAGAAGTGGACCTACACCTAGTAACCGCTGACCATCCGGAGTCACAGCTATATTGTGCAACTGAATGCGACCAAAGTGATACGAATCAAGAACCTTAAAAATATACTCAGTGGGGATTTTGCTGACACAGAGCGATTTAATCACCCTTCCTTGAGTGTCCTGAAGAAAGAATTCACGATTTATTAGTGCGTACACGAGTGATGACAGTTGCACTAACCAGTTTGAAAACATCGCTACCTTCGACGGAGAAGAATTGCGCTGTTGTAAAGCATCAGCAACGTTCAATCAGACAGGACGATAAAACTACTTACTCTCGCTGTTAGGCAGCCATGCAATAGATGATACAGAGTGCGGTCGGTCGATTGTCCTCTTACAGAGTCCGTCCTCCGTCCAGACCTTAATTCCGCGAGTTAATCTCGTCAAGAGAATGGTACCAGTCGCAGACCTGTCCCAATCACACTTTAACATTTAAAAATGGTGAAACACTGCGTTACATACCATGCGACTTGGCCGATAAAGCCTCGCACGTGTACCAGAACAGCCTGAGTTGAAAACGATTCCTGGGCAAGGTTAATGTAAACAATGTTTGTAAAAGCGTGACACCTCGTATGCTTACTCCGACACGAAAAATGATAGAAGACCGATCCCAACTTGACACAACATATCAGCCTGAGAAGCTACAAATAAATTATGACACACCTTGACGTAGCGAGATATTTTCCGTTTGGGGAGAACTGTAGATGCCGAACAAGGGCAGTATGTATCGAGAGGTCCTGTACGGGTTCCAGGGTTTTCAGTTTTGGGATCAATGTGGAAACTCTCTGTCCTCGAATTGTATTCAACCCGAAGGACGAGAATCGGGTGGGAGACATTCCCGCAGAGGAAACTCGGTCAAAAGAAGGCGTCCGTGGCGGCATGAAGGGTCGTAGATACAACGGGACTTGCCCCGATTGGGCTTGCTGCATCATGATGACCGAACGAACAGCTCCTTTGAAGCGCTGACGGGCAATGGATCGACGGGAAGCCTCGCTCTCCTCACTCGCAGGAACATCCAAAGAATTGGGACGCTCGGTGTATTCCGAGCACACGGATACAGCTGGCTCGTGGTGGTGAGGAAGTTCAAGCATCTGCGGGCCTTCCTGTGTGGTGGGAAGAGTATGGTGCTTATGTCTGAACCGGGTAATCGCGTCGGTTACCTTCTTGAAAGACACTCGCCTTATCAGGCCACGTATCGCCAAGATGCGTTGATTGCAGTAGTGGATGATCTTCCGCAATTCCACAACAGCAGAAAGGAGGAGCATGCGGTGGGTTGTTTCATTTATTACATCCTCCAGCCACACATGACCGCGGTGCTGAACGAATATCCACCGTTCGGAGGCGAACCAAGCGGAGACGGCAGCCAGGCCGAAGGAAGTGACAGCCTGGGAACTTGAGTAAGGACGCAATTCAGGAGCACAGAATTATCAATAGACTTACTGTAAAAACAGTGGTGATCGTGGATGTGACAAATCCCTGATCAAAATATGACGTCTTAGACATGCGTCCATGAGTAGAATAAGACCCCATACCTGATCCGTAGCGTATGTGAAAAGCATCAAGCCCGCGGAAAAGCATGCCACAGACATGACGAGAAAGACTAAAGGCGATCGCTTAATCCATATCAAGACCCACCAAGGTACCCTATGTCCCGGAGAGCGACTGAATGACCAGCATTAGACACGGGAACAGGCAGGATGATGATAGACTTACTACATAGCTTGCTTCCAGGTGAGACCAAGGAGACTGTTCACTGCGGCTGCTATACTGAAAACCAACGAGGAGAACCAAAACGCATTGACAGACTTTTCTAGCACTCCATCTGTCAACTGGTATGAGAATTGTAAGGTCGTTGCTGTCACAGCTGAGAAGAACGTCGCGACTGTCGACAAGTTTAGCAGGTTTGCTGCTGCGTGTTGCTGAGCGAACCTAATCGTTGGTACGCCTGGAAGAGAACGTGAGTTTGAAAGTGCTAAGGGTAGATTGGATGTATACCGATTTCAATAAACATCGATAGATTGACCGTGATGTTGTCAATGTGCTCCCCAATTTCCGACGTCAAATCATGGATATAGCGCTGCACTGCTGGATACCTAAATTGACCTGAAAGTAGTTGAGAAGAATGCCCAATGCGAGCCCATGTAGACACACAACCTTTGTACTCCTGAAGACACGAAGCCCAATACTAAAAAAATACCGTTAACGGCAAGCAACGTAGCCAGCCATAGAGTTCACCTTCAGATCAACTTCAAAAGCACGCATTGACGTATTGACCGCCTCGTCTGTAAACTCCGGAAACTCGTTCAGGCAGTTCAGGAACGTTACGACATCTTCTGCGAAACTAGCGAATTGACCAGGGAAACCTTCGGGATCAAGACCGTCATCGTGAATGGGCCTGAGCGGGGGTTGTTGACCTCTCCATGTACGTCGTCGGTCCATCAAGTTAGGGTTAACTAATGTTTCCCGGGGTTGACGCGAAATTTTCCGAGGGAACAGCGTAGCTGCGTTCTCGCGAAACAGAAACAATAATTTTGTGAGGCGTTCCCGTAGTCTAAAAGCCGAGGATAATATTCCAACAGAACTGCCGAGTTGGCGGGCAGCATTAGCGAAGTTGCGGAGCTACACGGGAGATGAGCGTTAGAACATGAGAGTTGCACCTGTTCACACCTCTTTGTCAAGATTATCCATTCGCCTGTACAGAGTAGTCAGTGCAAGGAGACGAAACAACAATGTGAGTCTTGCTTCTCAAATTTATTAAACAATTCCGATCCTGCGACTTGCAGTTTTTCATCCACAGTAGCTGAAAAATAACTAAGACCACGATTGAGTAATGCGCTTGACGACCACTCACGGACGTCTCGGTCATCTTCGAAATTAGAGGGAAGGTTGGCATCTAAAATATATAATTAGTAGTGTATGATGGTTAGTGGGGAACGACTAACCGTTGTCTGAAGATGCCTCATTGCTAAGCTCGCCCAGGACATCCAAAAGACTAATGATGGTCTGTTTTCGTCTGGGGTCCGTAAACACTTCGCTTCGAGCGTAGGGACTTGAGGTCGTGTCATGGAAAGAGCGAGAAGCATGTGCTGCTCCAGTGCCTTGAACATAAGTGAGAATGATCAAAATTGCTCTACTGGAGGACGTACCGCGAAACATAGAGAGAAAACACTACTGTGTTTGCTGCAGCGATCGTCCCTGGGTATTATAGGTGCAAGGATCGGATCCTAGTTTTGATGTTGAAATGGGGCACTAAAGTAAGGCTCTGAAATACGCTTCAGACGGCAGAACGGCCTAGGCGAGCACCGCATGTAGAAGTCGTGATTTGGAGGCAAATTGCGAAATTCATACGCTGGATATCTCAGTGAGGAATTATTGAGATGACGGCATGTTATCGCTAGACTCACTGCACTCAGCGATTCGGAGCGTGATGGCCTCGAGGACGAATGCGAAGCAGCGGTGACCCTAACGTGGAGCTGCGTTGATCGATAGCAGAGTGCCGTCAAAGCTGATAGGAAGATAATAAGTGAATCTACGGTGAATCATTCTCAAAATACATAAGCACGGGACAGAATAATGGGCCAAAAAATTAGCGAGACAATATAAACGGGTTTCGAGCCCAACTTGTAGACGTAAAACGGTATGATCGGTACGATGGATCAGACGTGCGGAAGCAACGTGTTTGCAAGTAAGTGAATTATCAAAGGATGACCATAGATGGATGACTAGGGAAAGCTTGTGGCCGCGGAGGTGAAACTTTGGTTAAATGGATTAACACATTCGAGGTGAACTGAAGAGGTAGCCTGCTGGAATCGTGATATGGCTGTTAGACATGCAATGGTCAATGGTCAGTCAGAAACACACTTTCAGGTCCTTATCGTAGCTTCAAGTACGGCTCCATCTCCTGCACGGAGAACTCCGTAAAATGATGTTATGATCAGACTTCTCAGGCTGCTATGGAGTGAGGTATCAAAAGGGCTCCGTGACTTGGTCCACATCTGGTGAAAGACTTGCCTGAACTATTTTGACTGATTTCTCAGTCGAGAAGTAAGAGATTATTCAAAGATTTCTGCCATGGGGCAACTGCCGGTATCATCTTCGACGAAATGCATGGCAGGAGCCTGCTGCATCGCACTGCACCGCGTACATCGTCGTACCATATGGACTTCATTGGGTGACATGTGACAAAGCATGTGACGTTGACCAGCCTGTTACTCTTTCCGCGGCCTCACTCCCCACTCAACGAGTATTAGATCCAGTCAAACTCATCCGTAGTAGAGGACCTTAACGTACTCATGAACTATGCGGATCCTTTCATGGAACATTGTAAGAAAAGAGTTGTATCCTTTCACGAAAGAATCTACTCTGACATTCCGCTTTACCCGACAGAATGGTGTCAGGACTCTTCCTCAATATCACCCGTCAGTTATCCATGATTTCCACCTGGTTACCAAGGGCCTAAAAAGAATAGATGGAATACCTTCACTTCATTTCAAGGAATTCTGGAGCATCTCAAGGCAGATATAATCTGCTTTCAAGGTGCGGTCGTTCATTCATATCACTTTTCCCTGTCAGATGCCCAAACCTAATCTATCCAAGAAATGAAAACCTCGCGTTCCAGCCTGTTACGCTGTGTTGCTTTACCAGACGATTTTGAAGCTTTCTTCTCTTTTCCACAGAATAAAGGAGGGTATAGTGGTGTCGCGGTTTACGCCAACTCCCGCACTGTCACTCCACTCCGGGCAGAGGAGGGTCTCTCCGGCATTTTGCAACCTAAGCCACCTCTGACGTCGGATGAACGGATATCTCGTTCATATCCCTGCGCACATGAAATCGAACTAATGCCGGACGAGCATGGATCAACCCCAAGTGATCTCGCTGCCTTAGATGCTGAAGGCCGTGCCCTGATCGTAGACTTTGGCCTATTCGTATTGATTAACGTCTATTGTCCAAACGAAACTTCTGATGCTCGACTTCCTTTCAAAATAAATTTCCATGTCATGTTGCAAGATCGAGTCCAAAAGCTCATGAATGAAGGCCGTGAAGTTGTAGTCGTCGGTGACATCAATATCTGCGCATCACCATTGGACCATTGCGACGGACATCTTGCTAGTAACACTGCAAGTTTCTATGACCATCCTGCTCGTGCGTGGTTTCATAGGTGGTCGAGTCCTATTGGCTGCATGACGGATACCGTGCGGACATTCTGGCCTGACAGAAAGGGAATGTACACATGTAAGACGCAAGTCTTGTCAATCTCTTCCCATCGTTTATATGCCCTATGTTAGGTTGGAACATGAAAATTTCAGCTCGGGAGACCAACTATGGTACCCGGGTTGACTACATTCTTGTTACACCTGGCATGCTTCCCTGGATCAAGCACGGAGACATTCAGCCGTCGCTCAAAGGTTCTGATCACTGTCCAATATATATTGATCTTCATGACGAAATAACAACCGATGCTGGTGAACGATTATTCCTCCGTGACGTCTTGCCAATCAACGGAACTCGGGAAGACCTGCCTCGGCTCGCAGCACGACGATGGGAAGAGTATTCCGGGAAGCAGATGCTACTGTCCATGTTTTTTGGGAAAGGGAACAAGCTGCCTTCACCCAACAATTCTCCAATTTCATCGCTTTCGCCCACTCCAGACACACAGCCGTCCGGAGGTTATTCTAATGCTGTACAGCCCGATCACACGCAGCCTGCCGTTGTTATTCCTCCTACAAATCTCTCGCTAAGTTCTCGTGACTCGGCGTGCACATCCACGACTCAGCTCCTTGCACCATCGCCACAGTCCAATCCCGTTTCGTCACACCGAACTGCTCCCCCAGCTAATTCTGCCAAACGCAAATTATCGGACAATGCAGCCAAGAAAGTGCCAAAGAAATTAAAAGGTGGTCAAAGCAAACTCTCCTCGTTCTTTGCGCAGCCATCCGTCTCGCAGCCTTGCAGTCAGGAAATTTCCTCAGGCGACATTGCCGATCACCGAGACTACATAGATTCCGACCATCAGCTCGCACTTGAGCTTTCCGCTGTGTTTGAAAATCCGCTATCGCAGGGTTTGCTTGCCTCGGCGACGCCTTCGGCTTCGCAAAGTAAAGCAGCGTGGTCACAGTTGATGGCTCCCATTCAACCACCAAATTGCCACGTACACGGTGAACCTGCGAAAGAGCACACCGTTAACAAGCCAGGTTCAAACAAGGGGAAAACTTTTTTCCTCTGTTCGCGGTCTGTCCTATTAGTACTCTTCATCTCGCCTCTATCTAATTCCTTTCATTTAGACCAGTCGGCCCGGGGTACGATAAAGGTAAAAGTGAACGCCTCCGCGAAGAGGTGGATCACCGATATCGGTGTAAATTTTTCAAATGGAGCAGCGACGTCAGACGGGAAGCCAAGGACACATTTTCCACGTCATGAAATCAAAATCAGCCTCGAATAGTTGCATATACATACACACCTCGGGCCGCGGTAGCTCTTGTCCTTCATTAGGCATTTATTTTTGGGTTGTCACTGCGTGAGCATTAGACACGTGTTTGGTGCGTGCTTTACACGATATAACCACGATGAAGACATCCACCCACGAAAATAATTATACATTTTGTACCCCTGAGCACTGATCCGCGCGGATGATAAATGTCCATAGACTACAATAAATACTAATTCATTCATCATGCGTGCTGTTGCTCTGAGACCATTTTCCTTTTAGCGGACGGTAAATGCACTTCACGGCAACTATCACTTTTTTGACGTCAAGCGAGATGCATAAAATTTTTGCATACGACACGGCGGCTATATTATAGAATAACAAAATACGAAGCGCAATGATCCCGCCTGTACGAAAGCAGCGACGATGACGTGGGGCGGCAGACATTCGACCGACGGCTAACTTGACCCTCGGATCTGTTTCTTGGCAGTTCCAATCATGGTATTGTTTACCTGCAAAATGCTTAGAAGTCATTGCATGGCACAACGATGGGGCTCACCTTCGTCGCGAATCGCAAGGAGCAGAGAGACTCGTTCAGATGTGCCGCCAGCGGCGAGAGGTTCAAGATCATCTGCCACAGAATCACGTCGTACAAACATCTCCATAATTAGATCTCGCACCCACCAGAGTCTTGGAATTTCCGCTCAGTGAGTTTTGCAACAAATATGTCAGCTGAAAACCCAATCAGCGTCGATCAGAAGGCAATGGGCCAAGAAGCCCACAAATCACCTTTGAATTCCTATACGGAATGTGCTTCTCTCCTTTTTCACCTTTCTCGCCTAGTGCAGCGATGACGTCCCCAAGCGCACTCAAGCTCTTGTTGATGTTTTGCGTCTCTTTCAGTCGGTCTTTGTCCCCCGCAGCCCCACTTGAGTTAAGGCGCTCGCTACCAGCCAGGTCTACGAGATTGAGGCTGCCTTCACAGCTTTCACCGGTGTGGGTGTTTGTGCCAGAGATTCGGAGTGTAAAGACAGAGTGCGAACGCGATGAACGTTCGTTCATGAGGGTAGCTGCAACGGTGCGCCGGGAGTTAGCGACACGGAGGAGGGAGGTAACAGACGCTGGAGACGGCAGAGGCATAACGTTCACATCAGTGACACGAGTGCCGGACTTGTCGTGCTTGATCTCATGCTTCTTCTTGTCGAACTCACCCTTGCCAAGGAGGTCGTTGATTGTTTCGTTATACTGCACATTTTTTCTCAACGGGGTCCCTGCAGTACAACGACGAGACACGTACAATCTCCAGGAACTGGCCGTCCATCTTGTACTCCCATCCTTTGGACTTCAGGTCATCGGCAGCTTTGAACACCTGATTCACTGCGCGAGGTATCATACCTGTCGTGGCCTCGGTCTGGAAAATCAGTGGGTGAGATATATGAAGCCTACACGAAACAAGATGTATACCAATCCGCCTTCCATAGTGAAAGACTTGCCAGAACCTGTTTGGCCATAAGCAAATATGCAGACATTATAGCCGTCCACACAGCTCTGAGCGAGAAACGAAATCTCCTCAAATACTTCGGTCTGGGTTGATTCAGGTTCGAATACCTGAGGAAGAGCAACCTCAAAATTGTGCAAGAATTGTTAGAAGAGAACGAACCCGGTCAAAACCAAAGTTGTAAACTTCTTTGCGCTCAGAACCCATGGCGCTGGAGCTTGAAGAAGAAACAACGATCTCCTTGTGGTCCCTTTTGTCAGGAAATGTTATATCGGCTTCCCGTCCCTTTTCCTCGTTATCAGGTGGATTGCTGGTGAACGAACATGTGGGTGACAAGTCTGATGTGAGGACAGGGCGAACTCGACAGAACACCCGGATGTTTCCCTTGAGCTCCTGAACCATGTTGTGCAACTTCCGGCGTACCATCTCGCTTTCCCTGGCGTCTTGTTCGAGGTCCAATATTCGTCGATGCGCGGTTTCGAGCTCAAGCGTCCTGTCTGAGGAGGTAGTCATTAAAGCGTCAAGCTGCATCTGCATAGCAGCCTTCTGCGCCTGGAGAGCATTGATCTGCGCATTGAGAGTGATATGCGAGGTGGACTGATGTGATAGTGTTGCCTTGAGGTTTGACACGTCATTTCTCTCCCTCTCCAAGTCACTCTTCGCCAGCCTCAACTCATCTGCAAGCTCTCTTGCCTCTCGTGCTTTACTTTTCATTTCCATCTCGAGCCCCATAATCTCCTTAGCGTGCTTCATGCGCAACTTCTGGATTTCATCGCTTGCGCTCACCAATTCTCTCCGTTTATCTAGCTCAAGTGACTTGGCGTTGGCAAGTTCGAGGGATAGAGCACGATGGTTCGCTTCGAGCTCGGCTACTTTGGCGCGCTCTGCGTCCATGGTTTGGGCTAGCTTTTCGGCATTAGCGAGCTGTGTTGATTCAATAGAAGCGACCTGGCTTTGCAGATCACGGAACTCTTTTGTTTGTAATCCGCTTCCGCTAGCAACTCGCGATGCTGAAACGACGCGTCCAAAAGGACGTATAAGTCCTGATGACACGCCAACTTGTTTTGGTGGTGCACTAGTTGCGCGAGTTGTCCGCCGTGGTGCCGACGTTGATAATTTCGGTGGTTCGGGTCTCGTGAGGCGTTGTGGACCTGACGGCTGTTTCGCTGCAGGGCCTGTAGTTGTAGTTGGTCTGTTGAGCGCGCTTCGGCTGGCAGCTAGAGGACGAGCTGTGGCGCCATTACCAATTGCTGGGAGTTTGCGGGGTTGATCAAGAGCCTCCGTATCCAAATCGTCTTCTGCTTTGCGTTTGTAGCCTGACGTCGACATGGAGAAGCCTAGTGTAGTAGCGATAAAAGGGACTGGCGGGTCTGATGGGTCTGGAGAGGACCTCAGGCGCGGTAACCGCGACATTACGAAACGTTGAATCTGGACTCAAAAACACTTTTGGAAATCAAATTGACAAAGAACAACTTTTGGCGACGCGTCGAAGCACGTGATCTTCAATAACCCCTTCAAGGGGGGTGGCACTCGAATCGCAAACAAAATTCATATACCGCAAATTCATACTCGTCTTACAATGTTGACACTCTCGGTGCGCTGCCAGCGCGTCTCTTCCCAACTGCTTGCTTCGTCGTCCACAAGTCCACTCGTTCAGACGTGTAGCTATGCAACACAGCCAAAGAAAGGACAGATCGTGAAGCAGGCTTGTAAGTCCGCATTCAAGTTAATTAATATTGAACGTCTGAAATGCATGTGGGCTACAGCGCAGGGATTCAAGGGGAAGAAGAACGCTCCTTCGGGTCAGATGGAACATGCAAAGAAGGATAAGAAAATGATGGTCTGTTTTCGTTCTTCGAACATTGATCATAGCCCGACTTCAGTCCGTTAGGCCTTCCAACCATTGCCCATCTCACAACTTCCGCACCCATTGTTTGAGAGTGATCGTCCAGACACCCTTGCCTTGCAGTCATTTCATCCCGTACGTTTCAAGTTTCTTTTCCGTGTATGTCGAATTGATGCTTCCTGACAGGAAATGCTTACGAGGGTCGTCGAGTCTCAAGCACTCAAATTCCCCCTTAATGAGAGTGATCCCTTCCGTATCTTCGGGTTACCAAGAAATATCCTTGTCGAGGTTCGTGCAATGTCACATTAGCACCAGCTAAATTGATCAGTTTGCTCTTTAGTTCCGCCTGCTTTCTAAGCCCTGCTCTGTTATACGTTCTGTGACGATCGACGCAATTAACAAGTTAGACGCAGCAAGTGAGAAGAATAGCAAGGAGTCCAGGGTTGTTTTTAGTATGCTTCTTGTATACCCGTCACAGGTTTTCATTGACATCTTTTCAGCTGGACCCCAGGGCTGTGGAAAGAGTTTTCTTCTCCTGCAAGCCTTACAGTATTGCAATGCTCGCGATTGGCTAGTCCTCTACGTCCCTCGAGGTCTGTACTTTCCAGACTTCTATGACAAGGCTAATCCTTCACATCTCCCGCAGCCACTAATCTTGTAAACTCCACGACTGCCTACACCTACGATATGCGAACTCGAACATACCTTCAGCCAATCTTTGCTTATCAAACTCTTCAGCGCTTTCTCAAGGTCAATGCACCCCGGCTTGAACAGTTACCCACCCAGTCCGAGATAGAAATAGAACGTCGCCCTCCGGTGCCCCCTGGCACACCCCTCGTGGAACTCATTAATATTGGCCTCAAGGATCAGGGCCATGCTCCGACAGTGCTTGATGCTGTGCTAGCAGAAATTGGGAAGCAGACTATGTGAGTCATTTTGTCTTCTCCGTGTCTAAGACGAGCATAGTCTCAACGGATGGATCATAGTTTCCCGGTGCTTCTGGCGGTTGATGACTTCCAGGCATTATATTGCAAGTCGCACTATCGTGACCAACATTTTTCGGCTATCAAATCGTACCATCTTTCAATGCCACGCCTTCTGCTCGAGTACGCATCTGGACAGAAGTCATTTGTAAGTGGCTTTGAAAATCTTGGCGCCTCGTCAATTGAAACAGAATAAAAATCAGGCCCGCGGTGCAGTCTTTGGCGCGCTGTCGATGAGTAACACAACATTCCCGCTACCTCTGGAGCTCCGTGAAGCTCTTTCTCTCAAGTATGACCGTCCCTATGGACCATATGTCAAGCGACAGCCAGAGCTCGTAAAATACGCCTACGGCCTTGAGAAGCTGGCAGTACCCAGCAGCCTGAGCGTGCCCGAGGCAGCATCGGTTTTCGAGGTGTGGATGAAGGACCGGGCAGTGCCTTCAAGTGAGTCGTCTTCGTTCATTTGTTTTTTTGGGGGGTTGATAAATTGAAACAGAGCCCAACGATGAGTTGTTTCTGGCAAAATATAGCGAGGCTAGCGGGAATGCAAGAGCGTTTGTCTGGAAGGGATTGTTGTCGTCCATGTCAGCATAGTAAAAGTATACCTTCTATATGATTTGGGTGCGCACCCTCCATGGTTTGATGTTGTCTGTCATGAGGATATTCTGATTCAGTCAAGGAGGCACATTTACAGAGCCATGGTACTAGCAGCCTCACTTGAGGACCCTCGCACGATCTTATTGTGATTTGTTGATATACAGACCTGAACGCAATTTGAAAGGTTACACCTTTTGTTGTGCTAGCTATCGAATGGCAAGAAATATGTTATGCGGTGGGTCTTCGATATGATTCCATTTTAAGCTCGCACACATGCGCTCATCATGGGAAGGACCGCGACCATGCTTGAAACTATTATTGCCCTTGAGGACAGATTCCCAGTGGTCGATGCCTATGAAATCACTTGTAACCTTTCTTCCTCATCATGCACTGAGGTTACGTCAGCATTTAAGTGTACCGTGCCGTCCACCACTTTACACGATAGTGGAACACATCCTGAGTTCTCACTGATGTCACCCTAAACACATTCTAAGTCACAGATGTTACCTGCGATCTACGTGTTGTTGGGTGCGTGTCTGCAACATATCATGGCTCCCTCCCTCGCAAGCTCGGGGGGTCCCAGAAGTCCAGCTGCGTGTACAAAAGTCTCATTGGTATATATTATAGAGGATATTTGTAAATGGGTTAGGTACAATATGTGGTTTTGTTACCCCCAAGGGCCCCAAAACATATTAATGACTTGTGATCATGTGGGATTTCCGTTATCTATGTCTAAAAAACCATATATATAAGGTATTTTAGACCCATTGGACTCACTCACAAGCATATATTTACCTCTATGTATATCTCTATAATATAACTTATCTTGTATATTACTATTCATTCGACAGATCACTTATATGGTCAAAACAGAAATAGGTTTCAAACTTTGGAAAAAATATCTTTTCCTGGGCTGGTACATCATTTAGAGGCATCTTCCAGGAATCATATGAACCAAGAATTAAGAAAAACGGCGGTTGGAATATGGAGATATGGTCGAAATACTGACTTTTTTGCCCCTCCACCAAACCGCAATATTGGCGACCTCTATACACCCTGGGACCATCTCCAATC